>NC_079456.1:34301566-34354066 GCF_903798145.1 Danio aesculapii
CTGACAAATTTGGTTGCCAGTAAGACTGTAAATATGCGAGCGCACTGTAAATTATTAGTTGCACTTTACTGTAAAATATACATTAACTTACCAGTAAGACTGTAAATTTACAAGCGCATTTTAAACCATTAATCTCAATTTACTGTAAAAATGCAGTAATTTACTGGCAATTTTGGTTGCCAGTAAGTGTGTAAATGCACAAGCACACTGTAAATTCATAATTACAATTTACTGTAAAATTGACAGTAACCTACTGGCAAATTCAGTTCCCAGTAAGTATGTAAATGTGCAAGCGCACTATAAATTAATAATTGCAATTTACTGTCAAATTTACATTAACTTACTAGTAACACTGTAAATGTACAAGCGCACTATACATTAATAGTTGCAATTTACTGTAAAAAATTACAGTAACTTACTGGCAATGTTGGTTGCCAGCAAGAGTGTAAACGTACAAGTGCCCTGTAAATTAATAATTACAATTTACTGTAAAATTTACAGTAACTTACTGGCAATGTTGGTTGCCAGCAAGAGTGTAAACGTACAAGCGCACCATAAATTAATAATTACAATTTACTATAAAAATTACAGTAACTTACTGGCAATGTTGGTTGCCAGCAAGAGTGTAAATGTACAAGTGCATTGTAAATAATTAAATAACATTTACTGTAAAAGGTATAGCAACTTACTGGCAATTTTAGTGTCAGTAAGTTACTGTAAATTTACAAGCGCACTGTAAACAATTGTAATTTACTGTAAAGTTTGAGACTGTTTACTAACTGTTTCCAGTAAAACTTTAAATTTACAAATGCACTGTAAATTAATAATTACAATACACTGTAAAATTCACACAGGTGAAGGGGCTTGACCAACCACCTGTAGAAACCCTCTTTTTTTCCAAATGCACCAGACACTTTACTTAAACTCCATCTTACAAGGACTGAATAAGGAAAACAATACCTATGAATGTACAACACAAATCATGTCGCACTACTTGTTTTCTTCAACTTTAAATACCTCTTTTGCACAATATCTTGCACTCTATTGTTCTGTCTTATGTAAATTAATTGTATAGTCTGTCTCTGGTTATGTGTATAGTTAAGTATTTATAGTATTGTACAGTTAGTGGTTAATAGATTTCTGCTGTGGTATGTTAGTAGGTTTAAAACAGCTCTTACAGCCAGTGGTTATATTTATAATTATGTTTAGTTATATATATATATATATAGTTATGTAGCACCATGGTCCTGTAAGACACAACATTTTGTTCCACTGTATGTCCACACATGATCGCTTTTATGAAATAAAGCTGAGCTTGAACTATACTATACTGTACCGCAGTAAAGCCAGCAGACACACAGTCAGAGATGGCATGAGCTGTCTCTGAAGGGCCGGTATTGTAGCTGCTGCCAGTGCGGGACAGGCCTTCTTTATGACGGCAGGAATTATGATGGCCATGTTGAGGATATGTGAGATCGCTGGTGGCGAGAAAGATAAGTCGAGTAATTGTGGCTTACTGTAACAGCGGCGGCCATTCATTAAGAGCCCGTGTCTAATAAACTACTGCAGGGAAAAAGCCGGCCAGCTGTACTGCGAAGCCTCACACAAGGCGGCTCTTTCTCAAACTTTCGTCAAAAGGCCAAACTGTCTGTGATTCAACAGAGATTCCAGTGGAGGTTTGTGTTGGGGAGCAAAACAAGGGCTTCCTTTGGACAGAACGAGGAAGAAAAAAGTAGAGTGTTCGAGAGGGACTGCGAAAACTGATGGAGCCTCTTTTTTAGACTAGTTCCAGTTGTGTCAACTGGAAAACAAACAATTGCAGGGTTTGTCCTGATACTTTCACTTTTTTATTCTGATAGTGAGATATTTGATCAGCCTGACCAGCATGAAAAATATTCCATGTATGCTTGGTATATATATATATATATAAGACGATATACAGTTAAAGTCAGAATTATTAGCCCCCCTTTGATTTTTAACAGAGCAAGGACATTTTCACAGTATGTCTGATAATATTTTTTCTTCTGGAGAAAGTCTTATTTGTTTTATTTTGTCTAGAATAAAAGCAGTTATTAATTTTTTAAAAACCATTTTAAGGTCAAAATTATTAGCCCCAAAATTATTAGCCCTATTAAGCATTTTTTTTTGATAGTCTACAGAACAAACCAACGTTATACAATAACTTGTCCAATTACCCTAACCTGCCTAGTTAACCTAATTAACCTAGTTAAGCCTTTAAATGTCACTTTAAGCTGTATAGAAGTGTCTTGAAAAATATCTAGTCAAATATTATTTACTGTCATCATGGCAAAGATAAAATAAATCAGTTATTAGAAATGAGTTATTAAAACTGTTATGATTAGAAATGTGTTGAAAAAAAATCTGGGGAAAAAAATAAACAGGGTGGCTAATAATTCAGGTGAGCTAACAATTCTGATTTCAATTATATACTGTATATATATATATATATATATATATATATATATATATATATATATATATATATATATATATATATATATATATATATATATATATAATGGTAATATATATAAATATTTGAAAATTGCCTATATAACGTACAACTTTATTTATATAAATACTCAAAGATATTACTTTTGCATTCAAATTACATATTTAAAATGCATTGAAACAACAAAATACAACAGAAAAAAATAACGTTTTTTTTGAGCCAACTTAAATGGTTTGTGTTCAATTAAGTTAACTTAAATGATTTGTGTTGGGACAACATGAAGGAAATGTGTGGAACCCAGCATTTTTTACAGTGTGTGTGTGTGTGTTTGTATATATGTGTATATATATATATATATATATATATATATACATATACATATATATATATATATACATATACATATACATAAAATATTTTTTCTTCTGGAGAAAGTCTTATTTGTTTTATTTCGGCTAGAATAAAAGCAGTTTTTAATTTTTAAAAAACATTTTAAGGTCAAAATTATTAGCCCCTTTAAGCTATATATATATATATATATATATATATATATATATATATATATATATATATATATATATATATATATATATATATATATACATATATATTTATATATGTATATATATATATATATATATATATATATATATATATATATATATATATATATATAAGCTAGGGGGTGATAGTTGGTATCGCGGCTGAAAATGAAGAGCGGAGGCGAAGGGGGGGATAGTTGGTATCGCGGCTGAAAATGAAGAGCGGAGGCGACGGGGGGGATAGTTGGTATCGCGGCTGAAAGTGAAGAGCGGGGGTGGGGTGGGGTGGATAGTTGGTATCGCCACTGAAAGTGAAGAGCGGGGGTGGGGGGGATAGTTGGTATCGCCACTGAAAGTGAAGAGCGGGGTTGGGGGGGATAGTTGGTATCGCCACTGAAAGTGAAGAGCGGGGGTGGGGGGGATAGTTGGTATCGCCACTGAAAGTGAAGAGTGGGGTTGGGGGGGATAGTTGGTATCGGCGCTGAAAGTGAAGAGCGGGGTTGGGGGGGATAGTTGGTATCACCACTGAAAGTGAAGAGTGGGGTTGGGGGGGATAGTTGGTATCGGCGCTGAAAGTGAAGAGCGGGGGTGGGGGGGGGTAGTTGGTATCGCCACTGAAAGTGAAGAGTGGGGGTGGGGGGGGGAGTTGGTATCGCGGCTGAAAGTGAAGAGCGGTGGGGAGGGGGGGGGGGGTGGATAGTTGGTATCGCGGCTGAAAGTGAAGAGCGGGGGGGAGGGGGCTGATAGTTGCTATCGCGGCTGAAAGTGAAGAGCGGGGGGGAGGGGGCTGATAGTTGGTATCGTGGCTGAAAGTGAAGACCGGGCCCTTAGAATCTCCCTAACTTCCCCCCCCCCCCAGCGGTGCCCCTGGATGACAATACTAACTGTATTCATTTTTCTCATGTGTGACAGTGAAAGTGCAACGTCACATCAACAACCCACATTTTACACACATTTACACAAGTAAAAAATAGACTGAGGGTGCCACAGTGGGTAGCACGATCGCCTCACAGCAGGAAGGTCGCTGGTTCGAGCCCCGGCTGACTCAAAAGGAATTTCTGTGTGGAACATGCATGTTCTCTCCATGTTGGCGTGTGTTTCCTCTGGGTACTCCGGTTTCCCCCACAGTCCAAACACATGTGCTATAAGTGAACTGAATAAACTAAATTGACCGTAGTGTATGTGTGTGAATTCAGGAGTGTGTAGGTGTTTCCCAGTGTTGAGCTGCGGCTGGAAGGGCATCCGCTGTGAAAAAACATGCTGGATAAGTTGCCGGTTCATTGCACTGTGGCGACCCCTGATTAATAAAAGGACTACGCTGAAAAGAAAATGAACTATGAATGATAAAAAGACTAAATGATGGGCTCAAAAACAGCCTACTCACAACCAACATTGTGATCTGTTACTCACAACGACCCATACAATGGTCTCCTCATAACTGGATTCTTGAGGCATTGTGGAGTCTGTCAATAGGAGTCCTCCAATTCCTCAAACCCGAATCTTTCTATAGAGTGCAGGGAATTCCAGAGGTGCTTCAGGAGGAGCACATGTCCTCAAGTATGCTGGTGCTTCAATGCATTTCTAGGGTGACAGCAGAAGGAAGCCTGTCAGATTGGGATCATGTTGAGCCTTTGTGATTCCTTCCTAATGTCCCGTCAGTAAATGTCAGAGGGGGGCAAGTACTAAAGTCTCGGAATCTGGCAAGTCCTTGTGAACTATTTCCTTTTTTCTCCAGCTACTGTTTGCTGCTTTATGAAGTTGTTTTCTAGCCTTTTAAACTTCAATTTAGGTCAAGTTTATTTGTGTAGCGCTTTTCCCAATACATATTGTTTATTAGCAGCTTTACAAAAAGTGCACATTATTGTATTACAAGCAAATCAGAAAAGCTAAGTTACTTTATTAGTTACTAATAAGTTGAATTAACTAGTAACCAATAGCTTTTAACAGTTTGAGCTTGTTCTTGCTGGTCATAAGCTGGTTTGAACTAATTCTGGCTGGTCATGAGCTGGTTTAAGGGGGCTCTTTAATGGTTCTTGCTGGTCATGAGCTAGTTTAAGCTTGTTCTTGCTGGTTATGAGCTGGTTTAAGCTTGTTCTTGCTGGTCATGAGCTCGTTTAAGCGGGCTCATTACTGGTTCTTGCTGGTCATGAGCTGGTTTAAGCTTGTTTTTGCTGGTCATGAGCTGGTTTAAGTGGGCTCGTTACTGGTTCTTGCTGGTCATGAGCTGGTTTAAGCTTGTTCTTGCTGGTCATGGGCTGGTTTAAGCTTGTTCTTGCTGGTCATGAGCTGGTTTAAGCTTGTTCTTGCTGGTCATGGGCTGGTTTAAGCTTGTTCTTGCTGGTCATGAGCTCGTTTAAGCGGGCTCATTACTGGTTCTTGCTGGTCATGAGCTGGTTTAAGCTTGTTCTTGCTGGTCATGGGCTGGTTTTTTTAAGCGGGCTCATTACTGGTTCTTGCTAATCATGAGCTAAGCTTGTTCTTGCTGATCATGAGCTGGTTTAAGCAGGCTCATTACTGGTTCTTGCTGGTCATGAGCTGGTTTAAGCTTGTTCTTGCTGGTCATGGGCTGGTTTAAGCGGGCTCATTACTGGTTCTTGCTAATCATGAGCTAAGCTTGTTCTTGCTGGTCATGAGCTGGTTTAAGCGGGCTCATTACTGGTTCTTGCTGGTCATGAGCTGGTTTAAGCTTGTTCTTGCTGGTCATGGGCTGGTTTAAACGGGCTCGTTACTGGTTCTTGCTGGTCATGAGATGGTTTAAGTGAGCTTGTTACTAGTTCTTGCTGGTCATGAGCTGGCTAAAGCTGGTTCTTGCTGGTCATGAGCCGGTGTAAGATGGTTCTTGCAGTCATAAGCTGGTTTGAACTAATTATTGCTGGTCATGAGCTGATTTAAGATGGCTCTTTACTGGTTCTTGCTGGTCATGAGCTGGTTTAAGCTTGTTCTTGCTGGTTATGAGCTGGTTTAAGCTTGTTCTTGCTGGCCATGAGCTGGTTTAAGTGGGCTCGTTACTGGTTCTTGCTGGTCATGAGCTGGTTTAAGCTTGTTCTTGCTGGTCATGAGCTGGTTTAAGCTTGTTCTTGCTGGCTATGAGCTGGTTTAAGTGGGCTCGTTACTGGTTCTTGCTGGTCATGAGCTGGTTTAAGCTTGTTCTTGCTGGTCATGAGCTGGTTTAAACGGGCTCATTACTGGTTCTTGCTTGTCATGAGCTGGTTTAAGTGGGCTCGTTACTGGTTCTTGCTGGTCATGAGCTGGTTTAAGCTTGTTCTTGCTGGTCATGAGCTGGTGTAAGATGGTTCTTGCAGTCATAAGCTGATTTGAACTAATTATTGCTGGTCATGAGCTGATTTAAAATGGCTCTTTACTGGTTCTTGCTGGTCATGAGCTGGTTTAAGCTTGTTCTTGCTGGTCATGAGCTGGTTTAAGCTTGTTCTTGCTGGCCATGAGCTGGTTTAAGTGGGCTCGTTACTGGTTCTTGCTGGTCATGAGCTGGTTTAAGCTTGTTCTTGCTGGTCATAAGCTGGTTTGAACTAATTCTTGCTGGTCATGAGCTGGTTTAAGTGGGCTTGTTACTAGTTCTTGCTGGTCATGAGCTGGTTTAAGATGGCTTTTTACTGGTTCTTGCTGGTCATGAGCTGGTTTAAGCTTGTTCTTGCTGGTCATGAGCTAGTTTAAGCTTGTTCTTGCTGGTCATTAGCTGGTTAAAGCGGGCTCTTTATTGGTTCTTGCTGGTCATGAGCTGGTTTAAGCTTGTTCTTGCTGGTCATGAGCTAGTTTAAGCTTGTTCTTGCTGGTCATTAGCTGGTTAAAGCGGGCTCTTTATTGGTTCTTGCTGGTCATGAGCTGGTTGAAGTGTGCTCGTTACTGGTTCTAGCTGGTCATGAGCTGGCTGAAGCTGGTTCTCGCTGGTCATGAGCTGGTTTAAGCTTGTTCTTGCTGGTCATGAGCTAGTTTAAGCTTGTTCTTGCTGGTCATTAGCTGGTTAAAGCGGGCTCTTTATTGGTTCTTGCTGGTCATGAGCTGGTTGAAGTGGGCTCGTTACTGGTTCTAGCTGGTCATGAGCTGGCTGAAGCTGGTTCTCGCTGGTCATGAGCTGGTTTAAGCTTGTTCTTGCTGGTCATGAGCTAGTTTAAGCTTGTTCTTGCTGGTCATTAGCTGGTTAAAGCGGGCTCCTTATTGGTTCTTGCTGGTCATGAGCTGGTTTGAACTAATTCTTGCTGGTCATGAGCTGGTTTAAGATGGCTCTTTACTGGTTCTTACTCATCATGAGCTGGTTTAAGCTAGTCGTTTGCTTGTCATTTGCTGGCTCTTTGTTGGTCATGCGCCAGTTCTAAGCTGGTTCGGACCATTACCAAGAAAAACCAGAAAGAACCAGCTTAACCCAGAAACCAAGTGTCAAAATCTATTTTGCCAGAATATGCTTTTTTCCTCTGCTGTTGAAAGCTAAACTCTGTCAAAACGTGTCCCTCAAGAGCAGGACTGGACACCCCAGGCCTTACAGCAGTGTCATTTTGGAAAATGAAAACTGCCAAACAAGCCATTTCCACTTAACAATGATCTAATTTCTATCAACTTGTTGTAGCTAAGCAGCTATAAACCTCCTCCAAACCTCATCCGGTGAGACGTGGGTTTATGTTTGCAGAGTACGTTTGCAGGCACTCAAACAGAACTCCTATGAGGATATTTGCCATCATTAACTGAGCTCACGGCGGTTTAGCACAGACCAATTAAGACTCATATTTGCTTATACATGTGTTATGCTTCTCCATGGACCATTGTGACTGAGGATACACAACCCATTGTTTTCTAATAATTAATGATACTTTGGTTTACTTTGGACTATACGGGGATATGAGCGTAAGGCGGCTAAAAGAATGGGGGAGATATATAGCACACCACAAATCAAACACACAAGGCTCTAATGACAAATGACTGACTTCAGAAGGTCAGAATAAAAGTCAACAAGAGAGAGCAGCTTCACTCTTGGATCCAGCTATTGAGGAATACAAGAATAAATGAAGAGTTTCAGGAGAAAGTTGGATTACTGTTGAGTCCGAGGGGGAGGTGGGATCGACTCCATCTGTCGAGAGGGTCTTCCAGTTGACTTTAGCCCACATGCTGGATGCTGGCTCAGGAAGCTCTCTCACACTTCCTCCCGCAGTCCTCAACATGGTCCTGAAAGGGGGAGTGAACCAAAAGCCATAGCCTCTATCTGAGGGTCTTTGTCCCGATGGGGGGGCAAACAGTGGGATCCTACGGAAAAGGAAACACACGCCCCCTCCTTCAAACAACAGCAGGAGGAGAAAGAAAGCACATTACATGGTTGAAAATCAGCCCACTGCCATTATTTTAGTTACCAAACCAGTGGGGGGGGAACTGTCGCTTTCAGACGAGTCGTGAGATGGGCAAATGAGATTCTCCTTGGCTCAAATCACAGATTTCATGAATGCACCTGCGATTTAGGCTCTCTTCTTTGTTTTGGTGTTTTGTTGAGTGTCGCATATCAGTAATGGAAATGAGGCAATAAAACGAAAGGGAAGTTGATATCGGTTTCACCTGCACACAAAAGTGTGCCACAAGTGTAGTATTCAAAAGGAAGTGAGCTGAACTGTGCTAGCTACTCCATTACCCAACTTAGGCTCATTAGAAATATGTGCTTTAGCTTAGATTTTTGTGAAACTGCAAAAAAGTACTTCAATATACGTTTGACTGCAGTTTATAGGTTAAGTGAACACTAGGGGGCAGTATGACGATCACAACTTTTATTCCTTTTCACATTAACGATATTTACAGAGACATTTTTTTGATGAATAAAGGATTATTTTTGTGTAGTTCTTTGTCCAACACCAAATAAATACCACAAAACAACTAAACAATGTCTATGATTTGTAATTGTATACGTTTGCGTCTCCTATTTTTATGAAACTGCAAAAAAAAGTACTTCAACATACGTTTGATTGCAGTTTATAGGTAAAGTGAACACTAGGGGGCAGTATGATGATGACAACATTTAATCCTTTTCACATTAACGATATTTACAGAGACATTTTATTGATGAATAAAGGATTATTTTTGTAATTCTTTGCACAGGACCAAATAAATACCACAAAACAACTAAACAATGTCTATGATTTGTAATTGTATGCGTTTGTGTCATCCATTTTTGTGAAAATACCCAAAAAAGTATTTCAACATACGTTTGACTGCAGTTTATAGGTAAAGTGAACACTAGGGGGCAGTATGACGATCACAACTTTTATTCCTTTTCACATTAATGATATTTACAGACACATTTTATTGATGAATGAAGGATTATTTTTGTAGATCTTTGTCCAACACCAAATAAATACCATAAAAGAATTAAACGATGTCTATGATTTGTAATTGTATACATTTGTGTCATCCATTTTTGTGAAAATACCCAAAAAAGTACTTCAGTGTACGTTTGATTGCAGTTTATAGGTAAAGTTAACACTAGGGGGCAGTATGACGATATCAACTTTTATTCATTTTCATATTAACGATATTTTCAGAGACATTTTATTGATGAATGAAAGGATTATTTTTGTCGTTCTTTGTCCAACACCAAATAAATACCACAAAACAACTAAACGATGTCTATGATTTGTAATTGTATACGTTTGCGTCTCCTATTTTTATGAAACTGCAAAAAAAAGTACTTCAACATACGTTTGACTGCAGTTTATAGGTAAAGTGAACACTAGGGGGCAGTATGACGATATCAACTTTTATTCCTTTTTATATTAACGATATTTTCAGAGACATTTTATTGATAAATGAAAGGATTATTTTTGTCGTTCTTTGTCCAACACCAAATAAATACCACAAAACTACTAAACGATGTCTATGATTTGTAATTGTATACGTTTGTGTCATCCATTTTTGTGAAAATGCCCCAAAAAAGTACTTCAACGTACGTTTGACTGCAGGTTATAGGTAAAGTGAACACTAGGGGGCAGTATGATGATGACAACTTTTAATCATTTTCACATTAAAGATATTTACAGACACATATCACTGACGAATGAAGGATTATTTTTGTGTAGTTCTTTGTCCAACACCAAATAAACACCACAAAACAACTAAATGATACCTATAATTTGTAATTGTATACAGTTGTGTTATCTGTTTTTGTGAAAACGCAAAAAAGTACTTCAACATACGTTTGACTGCAGTTTATAGGTAAAGTGAACACTAGGGGGCAGTATGATGATGATAACTTTTATTCCTTTTCGCATTAATGATATTTACAAAGACTTTTTATTGATGAATGAAGGATTATTTTGTGTAGTTCTTTGTCCAACACCAAATAAATATCACAAAACTAAACAATGTCTATGATTTGTAATTGAATACATTTGCATCACCTATCTATTTTTGCAAAAAAACTTGCCCTAACATATGTTTGACAGCAGGTTATAGGTAAAGTGAACACTAGGGGCAGTATGATGATGACAACTTTTATTCCTTTTCACATTAATGATATTTACAGACACATATTACTGACGAATAAAGGATTATTTTTGTGTTATTCTTTGTCCAACACCAAATAAATACGACAAAACAACTAAACGATGTCTATGATTTGTAATTGTATACGTTTGCGTCTCCTATTTTTATGAAACTGCAAAAAAATTACTTCAACATACGTTTGACTGCAGGTTATAGGTAAAGTGAACACTAGGGGGCAGTATGATGATGATAACTTTTATGATATTTTATGATATCGCATTAATGATATGTACAGAGACGTATTACTGACGAATAAAGGATTACTTTTGTGTAGTTCTTTGTCCAACACCAAATAAATGCGACAAAAACACTAAACAATGTCTATGATTTGTAATGAATACATTTGCGTCACCTAACTATCCGTATATGTACAACTTTTCCGGCATGGTCAGATTCCTTGTAGCTCACTTTGTACGGTGCTGCAGAGCTCTCGGGTTTGAGTCCAGTGAAGCATGCTTCCACAAAAGAGCAATGCAAAATCAAGGTAAACCAAGTGGTTGCAGTGTACTTTTCTCTTATGTTTGCTTCTGAAAACACTAATGGTTGGGTTTAGCGAAGGGTTTAGCTCAATGGTTCACCAGGCATTATGTTCGACAAGCTCCACCTTCTCCTGGACGTGACATGTATCTGACAAGCATATCCAAATCTATACTAACATATTTTAGTTTCTCAAAAATGTAGACAGCGCCCTCTAGTGGATTTGTCATCTGAAATGTTTAATGAAATGTACTAGGAGCAATGTATTGTACATGTATTTTCAATAAGACTGGGTTGCTACCATACTCCTTATTCATAAAGTATTGCAAGTATGTAAATATAATAAACGATTCCGAGGCAACAGTAGACAGACACGCCTCTGCAGTAATATCACTGTACATGTATGCTTGAATGACATGAGATTTCTGACTTGATTTCCCCTCCCCCCCCTCTCTCTCTCTCTCCGTCTCTCTTTTTTTTCCTAGTATTTTTTTCTACTCAAGCATGGTGGTGATAATTGGATTGTGTGGACACCTGTATGAGTGCAGTATATCCAGGGGATTAGAGAACGGGATGGGTGAGTCAACTCAAATTATTGTCACGTTAACCCGTACAACTGGCAGCCGCAGCCCCCTACTACTCACTAAAATGAAGTCTTATGGGTCACAGAACCTGTCCAACTTATAAACAACCTCCGGAGTCACAAATATCAAGGTGATTTAACTGAAAATAGAGTCCAACAGGAAAAAGTTCAACAGGTTGTTTCTTGCCCTGATGCTCTCAGAGGAATAACTCTGTATCTTATCCAACCCTGCAAGTTTAAAGGGATAGTTCACACAACAATTTATATTCGCTCATTTACTCACACTTTTCATGGGTTTCTTTATTCTGTTGAACACAAAACAAGATATTCTGAAGAATATTGGGAAGAAACAGCTCTTGACATCAATAATAGGAACAACAAAATACAATGAAAGTCAATGATATTCTTGAGAATATATATATTATAAAAATATTATATAGTCGGTGCCTATGGCGTAGTGGAAAGTACACATGCACTCCGGTGTTCGCGGCGACCTGGGTTTGATTCCCACCTTGAGGTCCTATGCTGATCCTTCCCCTCTCTCTGCTCCCCACACTTTCCTGTCAATTTTCTCTACTGACCTGTCAAATTAAAGGTGAAAACCCCTAAAAAATTATATAATTAATTTATTTTTTTGATAAACCAATGCTTTAGGGGCGCATATAAGGGTAATTCTTCAACTAATTTGATCATATATCCAAAAATATCTATAATTTTGTTCAAATTCAAATTCAATCTTTCTTTGTCAAACTAACAATAAAACCTACTTTAAAAAAACATTTACTAGCTTTCTATTATATTTTTTTCTTATTATTCAACCTCCTTTTAGGTGTCAAAATCACTGTTTTGACCTTGTCGCACACCCAGAGTTTTAAACTTCAACAATGAAAATAACATTTTAAAAGATTATTTATCTGGTATCTATTAATGCAGTGTTTCCCAACCCTGTTCCTGGAGGCACACCAACAGTACATATTTTGGATGTCTCCCTTACCTGACCCATTAACTTCAGGTGTTGGAGTCTCTTCTGATGTTATGATAAGTTGATTCAGGTGTGTTTGATTAGGGAGAGGTTGAAAATGTGTACTGTTGGTGTGCCTTCAGGAACAGGGTTGGGAAACACTGTATTAATGTATCTTAATTAAGCACTAGTGAAATAATTTTAATATTTCATAGTTATTAATGTGAGACTATTATCAATATTATTTTTTATCACACAGTATCAGTGTCATTTCCACCACAGCACTGTAATGTCGCTTTAAAAAGTTTGTGTGAAAGATTATTTAGGTGGTTTCTATGAAAATGAATAGTGCCATCTGAGAACATGTTCAAGATGGAGGGAGCTTAACTTTTTATCAACAACACTTGAAGAAAAATCACGGTCAATATTGCTTGATAAATACATTTATTCTACGTCATTTCCAAACATGTTGTACCTTCATAGATGTTTTTAAAAACCAAACAAAGTTAAGGTAAATAAGTCATGAACGGCTAGTATCAATTCAAAGCTAATCGGTGAAGATACCTTTCATTTTTTCACAATAATCTGTTGAAATGTCATTTCCACCAGTCATTTCCATCACACACACATTTAAAAATATATATAAAAAGCTCTCATCACACATAAAAAGTGTATTCATAATGTATGAGTTCATGTCAGGGCCGGAGTGGGACTCCTTTTCAGCCCAGGAGTTTCAAGCCTTAGACCGGCCCACCTCAGTTCATGACTGACTATATTAAAATAACCTCAGTTTCTAATGACACTATCACGTCTTTTTTAGGAACACAGCTGCTTTAGAACTTCAAATGTTTTTCATAAATATGAGAACACTAAAGGGTGGCTAAATCTCCAACACTATTCTTTAAAACAGTGTTTCCCAACCCTGTTCCTGAAGGCACACCAACGGTACACATTTTCAACCTCTCCCTAATCAAACACACCTGAATCAACTTATCATAACATCAGAAGAGACTCCAACACCTGAAGTGAATGGGTCAGAAAAGGGAGACATCCAAAATATGTACTGTTGGTGTGCCTCCAGGAACAGGGTTGGGAAACACTGCTTTAAAACATCACAATGTCCTTTCCTATATCTGAATATATATTCTGTGCAAAATTCTTTATGGATATCCAGTCCTTTGTAACGGTGAGCGCACAAAAAAATAAAACTAAAATATATACACCTACATAAGTAACCCAAACAGTAGGCTATTAACACTAAAAAAAATACTAATTATTCAGGTGAGGTTTGAACACAGGTCAGCGGAATCGTAACACAAGGTGCTGACCACTGGACCACAATGGCACTGTCATGGTGGTGCATCTGGAATTAAAAAATAAGCATGGCACTGTCACTGTCACTGTTTATTTTCCCCTTTTGGATTTCTGATCAAGTTATGTCAGATTTATTAATGTAGTGAATCATCTAATTTTTAGGTGTAATAATTATTAATATTAATTATTCGAATTCTTATTTTCACCAAGGTGCCGCTGTTTGTGGTCGAATGACCTGCAATCTGCATTTTGCTCACGGGGCTGTGAGAAAATAAAAAGAATAATGAATGTGGCAAAATAATGAATAAAAAGAGTGAGGCTATGGTCAAATAAATAACTAACTAAATAAAATGTGACTGCTGAAACTGCAAGCAGCTAGGGACACCGGCCCTTGCGGCCAAAAAACGGACCGGCCCACCGGGAATTCTCCCAGTCCTCCCGATTAGCCAATCCTGGCCTGGTTCATGCTCTATTTAATATACAAACTCAGTTTATTTATTTTCTAATAAACTCCTAACCAAATTAATATTAGAGTTTGGAGTGTGACAGGTGTCCAATTCAGCATACAACTAATTTATTTCATTGACAAATGTAGAATTATTATATATTGTGGAAAGATTGGTTAAACTAGATACAGAAATGATCTTAGACAACACTGTAAAAAATGGCCGTGATTTCAAAGGTAAAAAACTGTAAAAATGCTACAGTACAAATCCGTAACGGTATGTTTCCTTAATATAGACGGCAAATAACCGTTAAACCGACTTTCCCAGAATTCCCTGCATGGCACATCAATTTTTTATGCTTTTTGTTGACTTTACTATGGATCTTTTTAGCTGTTTCCCCATCAGTGATGTACATTAGAGATTTATGTTGAATCTAATGTTGATAAATAATGTTTATTTCATGACTTTAATTTTATGCGTGTTACCATACTGGTGTTTAGTAGCTGTCAATGGTCAATGGTGAAGTCTAGACAGGATACAGCTGCGGATATTCAAATCAAAAATAATATGATTACTGTGAGGGTTAGTATTGGGGTAGATAAACTTAATGAGTAATTTATAAATAATATGAATAATACTCAATATAATTACTGTTTAACATTACTCAGTGGGTTGGGGTTGAGATAGACGTTAATAAAACACAAATTAATGGGTAATTTATTAAATAATATGATTAATATTTAATATAATTGCTAGTTTTACATTACAATGAGGGTTAGTATTGGGGTAGACTTTAATAAAATACAATTTAATGAGTAATTTATTAAATAATATGAATAAAACTCAATATAATCACTGTTTTTACATTACTGTGAGGGTTAGTATTGGGGTAGACGTTAATAAAACACAATTTAATGAGTCATTTATTAAATAATATGAATAATACTCAATATAATTACTGTTTAACATTACTCAGTGGGTTGGGGTTGAGATATACGTTAATAAAATACAAATTAATGGGTAATTTATTAAATAATATGATTAATATTTAATATAATTACTAGTTTTACATTACAATGAGGGTTAGTATTGGGGTAGACGTTAATAAAATACAATTTATTGAGTAATTTATTAAATAATATGAATAATACTCAATATAATTGCTGTTTAACATTACTATGAGGGTTAGACGTTAATAAAACACAAAAATGGGTAAATTAATAAATATTATGAATAATACTCAATATAATTACTGTTTTTACATTACTGTGAGGGTTAGTATTGGGATAGACGTTAATAAAATACAATTTAATGGGTAATTTATTAAATAATATGAATAATACTCAATATATTTACTGTTTTTACATTACTACGAGGGTTAGTATTGGGGTAGACGTTAATAAAATACCATTTAATTATTCATTTATTAAATAATATGAATAATACTCAATATAATTACTGTTTAACATTACTATGAGGGTTAGACGTTAATAAAATACAAAAATGGGTAAATTATTAAATATTATGAATAATACTCAATATAATCACTGTTTTTACATTACTGTGAGGGTTAGTATTGGGATAGATGTTAATAAAATACAATTTAATGAGTCATTTATTAAATAATATGAATAATACTCAATATAATTACTGTTTTTTACATTACTACGGGGGTTAGACATTAATAAAATACAAATAATGGGTAAATGATTAAATATTATAAATAATACTCAATATAATTACTGTTTTTACATTACTACGGGGGTTAGACATTAATAAAATACAAATAATGGGTAAATGATTAAATATTATGAATAATACTCAATATAATTACTGTTTTTACATTACTGTGAGGGTTAGTATTGAAATAGACGTTAATAAAATACAATTTAATGAGTAATTTATTAAATAATATGAATAATACTCAGTATAATTACTGTTTAACATTACTTAGTGGGTTGTGGTTGGGATAGACGATAATAAAATACAATTTAATGGATAATTTAATAAATAATATGAATAATATTCAATATAATTACTGTTTTTACAATACAATGAGGGTTGGGGTAGAGGTAGATGTCAATAAAATACTATTAACGGGTAATTTAATAAATAATATGAATAATACTCAGCAACTGTATCCCTTCTAGCAACAGTCGTGTTCAACAGAAGAAAGAAAACTGTTTACGACCACATGAGGGAGAACAAATGATGAAGCAAGATTTATTTTTGCGTCTCTTCAACTTTTGTTTTTATCTGTCAGAAATGTGTTTTAAGGAATAATGTATCTGAGTGTTTGAATTCTGTAGGAGAGATAAATATGGGACTCTGCTGCCAGCAGCCCTTGTTTAAGCCGGTCAGGGCAGCCATAGTTAGCAGGAGTTTGTAAACAGAGCGTGGAGTCTGTGTGTGCGTGCTGAAAGACGACACGGCAATAGTGAAACTCAACCCGGGACGATGGCGGGGGGGGGGTTATGGGTCTGTTGTTTGACCACGAGGATGAGCGATGAGTCCACAGGCCCGTCAGAAAACGCTCTGCGCAGATTCTCTAGGTGTCGTCTGGGCAGGTAATTCATCAGGCCGTGGCCTCCCGAAAAACTTCCCATGGTCACTTGTGAGTGCGAATACGTAATGAGCTGGAGGGCTCCACATTTGCCACGGCTGATTAGACCAGAACAATGGGCCCAAACAGAACTGGCAGGCCTCACAATGGGGACTGGAAAGCCTCAAGGCGTTGCCTCTGTGTTTCCAGAGGAGGAAGAGAGAGAGGGAAAAGTGGACGGGACTGTAGCTTATAACTGTCTTCTGTCTTTGGGACGGCTGTCGAAAAACGCACCATACTTTGTCACCATACACTCAAAAAATGACTTTGCTGTTTGTTTGAACAACTTATTTATAATGAGCCTAATCAACACTAATATTAAAATTATTTTGCGACAACTTAATTGTTTTTTGGGCAGAGGCTCAGTGGTTAGCACTGTCATCTCACAGCATAAAGGTTGCTGATTCAAGTCTGGGCCAGCTGGCATTTCAGTGTGGAGTTTGCATATTCTTCCCGTGTTGTTGTAGGTTTCCTCCGGGTGCTTCAGTTTCCCCCACAGTCCAAACACATGCGCTATAGGTGAACTGAATGAACTAAATTGGCCGTAGTGTATGAGTGTTTAAAATGTACATTAAAAGTGAAAAGGTGACAACTTAAAAAAAGGGAGTGAGCCAGTGTAACTTTGGAACTGTTCAACATATATATATATATATATACACTGAAAAAATGATGTCTGCAAAAATGTTGCAAACAATTTATTTGTGTTGAATTTAAACAAACAAATTTAAACAAACAAATTCAAACAAATTCACAGCCTTTGGCGTGAAGCTCTAAATTGAGCTCAGGTACATTCTGTTTCCACTGATCATTCCTGAGATGTTTCAGCAGCTTCATTATTGTTCACCTGTGGTCAATTCAGTTGATTGGACATGATTTGAAAAGCCATACACCTGTCTATACAAGGTCCCAGGGTTGACAGTGCATGTCAAAGCACAAACCAAGCATGAAGACAAAGGAATTGTCTGTAGACCTCAGAGACAAGATTGTCTTGATGCACAAGACTGGGGAAGGTTACAGAAACATTTCTGCTGCTCTGAAAGTTCCAATGAGCACAGTGGCCTCCATCATCCATAAGTGGAAGATGTTTGAAACCACCAGGACTCTTCCTAGAGCTGGCCGGCCATCTAAGCTGAGTCATCGGGGGAGAAGGGCCTTAGTCAGGGAGGTGATCAATAACCCGATGTTCACTATGTCTGAGCTCCAGCGTTCTTCTGTGGAGAGAGGAGAACCTTACAGAAGGACAACCATCTGTGCAGCAATCCACCAATCAGGCCTGTATGGTAGAGTGGCCAGACTGAAGCCACTCCCCGCCTGGAATTTTCCAAAAGCCATCTGAAGGAGTCTCAGACCATAAGAAACTGAACTCTCTGGTCTGATGAGACTAAAATTGAACTCTTTTGAGTGAATGCCAGGCGTTACGTTTGGAGAAAACCAGGCACCGCTCATCACCAGGCTAATACCATCCCTACAGTGAAGCATGGTGGTGACAGCATCATGCTGTGAGGAAGTTTTTCAGCAGCAGGAACTGGAAGACTAGTCAGGATAGAGGGAAAGATGAATGCAGCAATGTACAGAGACATCCTGAATGAAAACTTGCTTCAGAGTGCTCTTGACCTCAGACTGGGGCGACGGTTCATCTTCCAGCAGGACAATGACCCCAAGCACACCGCTAAATAGGAGTGGCTTCACAACAACTCGGTGAATGTCCTTGAGTGGCCCAGCCAGAGCCCAAACCTAAATCCTATTGAACATGTCTGGAGAGATCTGAAAATGGCTGTACTCCGTCGCTTCCCATCCAAGCTGATAGAGCTTGAGAGGTACTGCAAAGTGGAATGGGCAAAAATTCCCAAAGACAGGTGTGCCAAGCTTGCGGCATCATATTCAAAAAGACTTGCAGCTGTAATCGCTGCCAAAGGTGCATCAACAAAGTATTGAGCAAAGACTGTGAATACTGATGTACATGTGATTTTTTATTTTTAATAATTTGCAACAATTTCAAAAACTCTTTTTTCACATTGTCATTATGAGGTATTGTGTGTAGAATTTTGAGGAAATAAATGAATTTAATCCATTTTGGAATAAGGCTGTAACAAACAAATGTGGAAAAAGTGAAGCGCTCTCAATACTTTCCAGATGCACTGTATATTAAAAAAACTTGAACTATTAAAAATTTAAAAACAACTTAATATCAATATCTAACACTTGCTTCTATATGCATATAAATACATATATATATATATATATATATATATATATATATATATATATATATATATATATATATATATATATATATATATATATATATATATATAATATATACACACATATATATATAGCCTTATATGTAACATATTACACAAAGGTATTACGCTTGATTTCTGTCACATATGGGGTTTATGTTGAGATCTGTTGTGAGTGGTCGCTTGGTCATTGTTATGCGGTTGCTAAGGAATTATGCACGGCTGTATATGCGTTGCCATGCAGTTGCTAGGAAGTTCTGAGTGTTTGTCAGGAGTTTGCCAGCTTGTTTTAGATAGTAAAGCAGGTTTTAACTAGCCTAAAGAAAGCTACAGTTTTATTACAAATACCTTCATGAAATTAGTGTTGCAAAACCATGATAAATTTGGGGTTAACATGGTTGACCGTATTAACTTTGGTTTTGGAAATCTAACCATAGTCTTAAACACAAATTAACTATGGTTTAATTTAATTGAACTGTGGTAATTTAAAATAAACACTGAAGTGTTATTTTGCCATATTACTGTAGAATAGTGGAATTAATTCTATAGTTGCTATAGTAACACATTAAACAACAATTAAAATATAAACAAATGACGCGATACTGTAGTTTTGTACAACTATAGGGTATATTATACTACAATACACCACAGTTTACTATAGTAAAAACTAAAGTATACAGTATTCATTATTATTTATCAGTTTACTATAGTTAATATTACAATATGGTGAAGCATTCATTAACACGTTTTCACAAATAAACTCTAGTTTATTCATTCATTTTCTTTTTGGCTTAGTACTTGTTAATCTAGTTTATTAATCAGGGGTCACCACAGCGAGATAAACCGCCTAACTCTTGTTTAATTTAATTTAACTATAGTTATTTATAGTGAACACTATAGTATTTTATGCTATACTGTTGTAAAGTGCTTGATTTAATTCTATAGTTGCTATGGTAACACATGAAACAACCATTGAAGTAAAAACAAATGACCCAGTACTGTAGTTTTCTCCAACTATAGAGTATATTAGACTACAATACAGCAAAGTTTACTATAGTAAAAAATAAGTAAATACTATAGGGTTTTTATGCCATACTGTTGTAAAGTATTTGATTTAACTTTATAGTTGCTATGGTAACACATTAAACAACCATTAAACTATAAATAAATGACCCAATAATGCAGTTTTCTGCAACTATAGGGTATATTAGACTACAGGAATCCACAGTTTACTGTAGTAAAAAGTAAGTAAATACTATAGGGTTTTAATGCCATATACTGTTGTAAAGTACTTGATTTAATTCTATAGTTGCTATGGTAACACATTAAACAACTATTAAAGTATAAACAAATGACCCAATACTGTAGTTTTCTTCAAATATAGGGTATATTAGGCTACAGGAATCCACAGTTTACTATAGTAAAAAGGTAAGTAAATACTATAGTGTTTTTATGCCATATACTGTTGTAAAGTACTTGATTTAATTCTATAGTTGCTATATTAACACATTAAACAACTATTAAAGTATAAACAAATGACCCAATACTGTAGTTTTCTTCAACTATAGGGTATATTAGACTACAATACAGCAAAGTTTACTATAGTAAAAAATAAGTAAATATTATTGCATTTTTTATGCCATACTGTTGTAAAGTACTTGATTTAATTTTATAGTTGCTATGGTAACACATTAAACAACTATTAAACTATAAATAAACGACCCAATAATGTAGTTTTCTACAACTATAGGGTATATTAGACTACAGGAATCCACAGTTTACTATAGTAAAAACTAAGTAAATACTATAGGGTTTTTATGCCATACTGTTGTAAAGTACTTGATTTAATTCTATAGTTGCTATGGTAACACATTAAACAACTATTTAAGTATAAACAAATGACCCAATACTGTAGTTTTCTTCAACTATAGGGTATATTAGACTACAATACAGCAAAGTTTACTATAGTAAAAACTAAGTAAATGTAGCGTTTTTATGAAATACTGTTGTAAAGTACTTGATTTAATTTTATAGTTGCTATGGTAACACATTAAACAACCATTAAACTATAAACAAATGACCCAATAATGTGGTTTTCTACAACTATAGGGTATATTAAACTACAAGAATCCACAGTTTACTATAGTAAAAACTAAGTAAATATAGGGTTGTATGCCATACTATTGTAAAGTACTTGATTTAATTCTACAGTTGCTATGGTAACACAACAACTATTGTAATATAAATAAATGACCACATATATATATATATATATAAATCGTCATTAAATTCCTATGTAATTATTATTAAATTCCATTCCAAACGGATGATTTGTGTGCACTGTTTATAGCCACATTTAAATTAACATCCTTTTTCTGACCATACCCCCCCCCCCCCCCCTTACAAAAAAAGAAATAAAAAACTAAAACGTGGTAATCTTAACTAAGCAATTTGGTCTGGAAAGAGATCAACGTCATTAAAGTCTTTTGTTTGACAAAGAGGAACTGGCTGGTGCGCAGCGCTCAATCTCAGCAGTCGGCGTATATTTATATATATCTCTCTCTTTGAACACGCTCCACCAAATGAGTTTCTGTATCAGTTGGAGACCGTTTCGCTCTCCACTTTAAAAATAGAGACGACATGGAGGGAAGCCCCTGGAATATGGTATCGGGAGGGGGGGGAATAAATCCACAATCCACTCACAATTTCCAGTCACATGTTCATCACTGTTATTTTTTTCTTTCCAATTACTTAACGGTATTTACATATTACTTCAGTGGAGATACAGGCCGGCAATGAGGCGCTGAAAGAATTCACGCTTAATTGTATTTCATAAATCATATTGGGAAGCCCTTCAGAATAAGCTCCCTGTAACAAAATGATAAAATGGCCAATTATGAGCCAATTCCCGGCGCCGTAATTTACTAAACACACTCCAGAGAGAGCCTTTCGAGAGGGACAGATAGACTCCTTGTCGAATTGCTTTGGTAAAGAGTGGATTTACATTATATTACTCAATGTGGGATACTTGTTTGGGATCGTTTGTGTTTACATGACACCGTTTTTCAGCTAAAAACAACGTTTATACACTGCGAAAAACACTAAGGAATTAAGTTAACTTGTTAGTTTTTACAAATTTAAGTTCATTGAACATAACACAAGTTATCCCGTAAAGAAGGCTCAAGAATTGTGTTGTTTCAGCTCATTTTACATAAGTAGTTTCAGCAAACGTCATTTTTAAAGTATGCTTTTTAACGGTTCATTTAAGTATTGAGTAATTAGGGTTAAAATCTGGGTTATAATGTGCGTTAGGTTAAAATCAGTTTGCATGTTCTCCCCGTGTTGGCGTGGGTTTCCTCCAGGTGCTCCGGTTTCCCCCACAGTCACATGCGCTGTAGATGAATTGAATGAACTAAATTGGCCTTAGTGTATGAGTGTGAATGAGTGCGTATGGGTGTTTCCTAGTAGTGGGTTGCAGCCTGAAGGGCATCCGCTGTGTAAAACATATGCTGGATCCTCAAGTTGGCGGTTTGTTCAGCTGTGGAGATCCGTGATGAATAAAGGGATTAAGCTGAAGGAAAATGAATGAATGAATATTGTTAGTTAGTTACATGCACTTATATAGGGTTTGGGTTAGGTTGTGGGTCAGTTTAGGGTTAGATATATGCAAGTTATGCATAATTAATTTTGATTGCTATAGTACATGCATGGGAGATGTGTAAAAACTACAGTATACTACAATATTTATTACAGTTTATGGGTTCAAGTATAGGGTATATTATACTATAATACACCAAAGTTTACTATAGTAAAAACTAAAGTATACTACAGTATTTATTACAGTTTATGAGTTC
Organism: Danio aesculapii; assembly: GCF_903798145.1. NCBI lineage: Eukaryota > Metazoa > Chordata > Actinopteri > Cypriniformes > Danionidae > Danio > Danio aesculapii. Next base: position 34,324,592 of record NC_079456.1, read on the forward strand.
AACCATAGGGTATATTATACTATAATACACCAAAGTTTACTATAGTAAATAATAAAGTTTTTTTTATGACGTACTATTGAAAAAGTACTTGATTTAATTCTATAGTTGCTATTGTAACACAATGACTATAGTAATATAAACAAATGACCCAATACTGCAGTTTTGTACAAATATAAGGTATATTATTCTACAATACATCCATTTACTATAGTAAAAACTAAAGTATTCATCACAGTTTATGAGTTCAGCTATAGTCATTTATAGTAAATATTATACTGTTGTCTGCCATACTATTGTAAAGTACTTGATTTAATACTATAGTTGCTATGGAAACACAATAAAGCTATTAAAATAACATAAACTATTAAGATATAAAAAACAAATATTTTCTTAAGTTTTCTACAACTATAAGTTATATTGTACTACAATACATCACAGTTTACTATAGTAAAAACTAAAGTATACGTTAGAGACTTTTAAAGATGGAGGAGGGTCAAGTAATTGCTGAGTTCCAGTTACGGAGCTCTATGAGAAATCATGGATATCACAATGTTATTAAATATTACAATTCAGTATCAACAGCAGCGCTCGCGCACAATGCGCAGCTGATTCTCTGGTTGCCTAGCAACATAAAAAGCACAGTGCAGTGCATATTGTGTTGACAAGAAAAAAAGAAGTGCACCGCGCTTTTTATGTCGCTAGCCAACCACTAAATAATTCAACCCAGGCTCGTTTTGATTACATACCTCTATATACATTTCTGGAGAGCGTCAAATACATCCCAGGAGATACGTTTTTTTGCAGTTTTTGTTTTCGTGAATCCACCAGAGGCTGCTGTGTACACTTTTTCAGATATCAAATTTCTCTCGCGAGTGCCATTCGCCCCTGCTGTTCTCACGTAAGAGTTCAAGGCAACTCTAAGCAGTCCAAAACAGAGCAAGAAGGCAAAGACAGATAACGTACTTGATCAAGGCAGGCAGGGTCTAGGGATGGCTGACGTGAAACTGACGTTTTGACACAGTGTCGAGATCCCGAAGCGTAAGTGTTTCGAAACACTGTACCGAAGCATGATCCGAAACACCCAGGTCATGTGACTAAAGTGTTTCGAAACACCTGGTCACGTGACTAAAGCGATTTGAAGCATTGATCAGTTCAGAAGCGTTTCGAGACCTGGAGAATCTGCATTTGACTGACAGGGTCAGATACAAGCTTCTGTCTTGTATGGCCTACTGAACCGTGTGTGTTCGTGTTGTTACAGGCTTCAAATGACTTTTGGGTTTGAATCCAAAATCATGATTTTATGTATTTTAATCAACCCAGGCTCATTCTGAAAACGTAGTCCCGAGGATGTTTCTGGAGACCGCGAATTATGTAGCCGGAGGTACGTGTGGCTGCATTTCATTTTTTAAGCGAACGCTGCGGGGCGGTATGACGCCGTTCCTTTAAGCGCTCGCCGGCTGACCGCTTACCTTCGTGTGGAGGGCTTTTCCGCCGCAACCAGTTTGTCCAGTTAGCTCGTCCTGTACGTCGGCGGACTTGAGATGCAGAGAAAAGCTGACTACGACGACCGGGTTCGAGTCTGGGGAAGAGCGATTATAGAAATCAGGTAAGACAAAAACAGAATCCAAGAAATAAAGTGAAGAAGTTCATGACAAGGTGAGAATGTGGTAAAATCCGAAAACGTGGTTAAAAAAAAAATCAGACGAAGGCTTTTCTTTTTCTGGACGGCTCTTGTAAATTGTTGGGTGGGTCAATCAATAAAATTGGTTGGGTTCGGGGAAAGGAAGAGGGTGGGTCGGCCGGCCGATTGGCCGGTCGCCCAGTCAATCATTCAGCCAGTCAGACACACAGACGTTCGTTCGACAGCGGCCTCTGGTGGGTTTACGCGAGAACAGCGCGGTCGCGAACAGCACTCGCGGGAGACATCCGAGAAGCCAAAAAGGCACACACAGCGGCCTCTCGCAAATTCGCGAAAACCAAAAACTGCAAAAATACGTACCTCCCAAGACGTATTTCGCGGTCTCCAGAAACGTCCTCGGGACTACGTTTTCGGAATAGGCCTGGGTTGATTTTAATCATGTTACTGTGTATGGTGTAGTCTGGATAGGATACAGCTGCAGATACGCCATCAATTTAGCATCATTTTTGTAACTGTAAAACAATAATTAATATTTTTACAGTACTGTGAGGGTTGGGGTAGAAGTTAAGAAAATACAATAAATGGAAAATTTAATGAATAATATAAATAATTCTTGTTAACTTCTGTCCACAACTGTATCTGATCTGGCAACAGCCTTGTTTTATGACCAAAACAAGCCATATTTATTCACAAAGTGTTTATTCGGATGTCAGACTAATGTTCAAACAAAACGATACAAGAATAAAGCATCTCAAACTGATATTAAAGCATTTCAAAGTAGCTGTATCAGCCTGGATTTCGAACCAACAACCCCAACATGGTAGTCAGGAACCCTAACCACTCCACTATATCACTTGAGGATTCAATCCTACAAAGTGGGGCTTAATACCTCAATTTGCTCAACTGTTCTTTGCTGAAGCTGTTCCAGAGCAAAACATAAAAAAACGACCACTAGGCGTCACTGTAGAGTGGGGTTTCGAAATGTTTCGAAGCTTCGACACATTTGCTTCAACTGTTTCAGTGTTTCATGAAGCCTTGCTTTGCCCAACACTAGCAGGTCTCTTGAAAAAATGCTTGGTAAGGCAGGTAGACTGGCAATACTTCGCAAAGAAGCATGGCCTGAGCTCTTGCTGAAATACAGCACAAACAGGAGCAGACTGCAGAGGGAGTGGAGCCGAGTCAGTAGTCGGGCGAGGGCTCCCTCTGCTGGCGTGGCATTACAATGGCTATGATAAAAGAAATCAGTTATTAGAAATGAGTTATTAAAACTATTATGTTTAGAAATGTGTCTTCTCTTGGGGAAAGAATAAACAGGAGGGCAAATAATTCAGACTTCAACTGTATATATATTTTGTTTGTTTGTTAGGGTGTAGTTTAAATGTCTCTTTATTGTAGCCGTAGCCTGCGAGCAGCTGACCTCCCCCCCTCCGCCAGGGAGATTGCAGCTGAACTAGTGTTTGCAGTCTAAACTATAGGCTTTTAAAAGCAAATAAGTGGAGCGATAGGCAGAGATAGCGACTCCATCACTCTCAGAGCTGCTCAAATTCCTGATCAGAGTATTTGTTTTTAGCTTTCGCAGGTTCTGCCCAAACCTGCGGGCTCAGTTCTCCTGATTTGAGAGCCTGATCTGCACGTTTGCAAACCTCACACATCAACTCTGACCTTTGGGATCTGCTGAAACCTCTGTGTATGTGGAATTTGGAGCTTTTTTTGTTCTACGCGACATATAAAGAGAGAAACTCAATACAAATATGTGAATGCAAGATTATCTTTAAAAGAGACGACTAGTAATTTATATCTCTGGAGTTAAACTATTTTGTTTCTTTTGTTATATATATTCATTCATCCGTTTTCTTTTCGGCTTAGTCCCTTTATTAATCAGGGGTCGCCACAACGGAATGAACCGCCAACTTATCCAGCATATGTTTTACACAGCGGATACCCTTCCAGCTGCAACCCAGTCTTTGGACTGTGGGGAAAACCGGAACACTCCACACAAACATGGGGAGAACATGAAAACTCCATACAGAAATGCCAACTGGCCCAGCCGGTGTCATGAGAAATCGGGTCCCCCCTGACAATTGGGTCCGCCTAGGATCCTATTGGTTCACCGGAGTTGTAATAGGTATAGTTTGTAGCGCCTGATTAAAATATATAGATATAAATGCAGTGAAATCTCGTTTAAATTTATGTTGTTATGTAATAAAACTATTTTAAATTATGTTTTTCGTATACTGATGTACAACAAAAGGCATGTGTAAAGCTTTTATTTAAGATAGCCTACGACGTGCAACCACTTCTTATGTAAATATATAATCTTACATATAAATACATAGAAACATTCAAAAGACATCATTTAATGTTTACAAACGTTTCAGTTATTTTAACTATATCTTTAACTTGTAGTTACCGATAATAATGTTACTAATATAGTGTTGTTAAAACGTCAAGACTCAGAATAGACTATAAAAAGCACCAAATATGATTGTAATGTGGAGTTTTTGATCGGGCATTCAACGCAGACGATCCATTGGGGTCCTAAGCGGACTCCATTGCAGGGGGGACCCGATTTCTCATGACACCGGGACTCAAACCAGCGACCATCTTGCTGTGAGGCGACTGAGCCACCGTGACGCCCCACATTTGTAATATCATATCCAATAATTAATTTACAAATTCACAAGAGAGCAAATGGCGTTAACACAAGACCGCAGACTTAAACTACATAGTTTATGCTACATTATGCTTTGTTTTGCTACTCATCAGAAGTAAAAAAGTTTTAATAATACTTTTTAAAAAAATAAATTGCACTTGTGTTCAGTGTTTATCATGGGAAGAAAACAAACAACATACTTTGTGTTATGTCTGCTTAAAACCTTTATATTTTTGTAGTATCTTATTTGTTTCTCAGTAGATTAACCAGTGATATACGTAACTGGTCATTAAAATAGTTTATTTCCTCAAGTCAAGTCAAGACTGGGTGTGTGGGATTGGGGTAAAAGGGGAAAATATTTGTTTAAAAATGTCTTATTTTATATATAGGATTAAAATATATACTAAAATTACGGTAACACTTTACAATAAGGTTCATTAGTTAATGCATTTATTAATCATAATTGGACATTTACTAATGCATTATTAACATTCAGGTGATGCCACAGCCATATCACCCTGCAGCCCAAGACCGGTTACTCACTGAAGCTAAGCAGGGCTGAGCCTGGTCAATACCTGAATGGGAGACCGCATGGGAAAACTGGGTTGTTGTTGGAAGTGGTGTTAGAGAGGCCAGCAGGGGGCGCTCAACCTGTGGTCTGTGTGAGTCGTAATGCCCCAGTAAAAGTGAAGGGGACGCTATACTGTCAGTGGGCGCCGTCTTTCGGAAGAGATGTTAAACCCAGGTCCGGACTATCTGTGGTCATTAAAAATCCCATGGCACTTCTCGTGTCCTGGCCAAAGTCCCTCAATTGGCCCTTACCCATCATGGCCTCCCAATCATCCCCATCCACCGAATTGGCTCTATCACTGTCTCTTCCCTCCACCAATAGCTGGTGTGTGGTGAGTGCACTGGTGCCGTTGTCCTGTGGCTGCTGTTGCATCATCCAAGTGGATGCTGCACACTGGTGGTGGTGTGGAGAGACCCCCCTCATGATTGTGAAGCGCTTTGGGTGTATATCCATACACAATAAATGCGCTTGATAAATACACACATTACATTACAAGTCAATGCTTGTTAACATTAGTTAATGCACCGTGAGTTAACATGAACAACTGTATTTTCATTAACTAACGTTAACTAACATGAACAAATACTGTAGTAAATGTATTTTTCATTGTTTGTTCATGTTAGTAAATGCCTTAATTGACATTAACTAATGAACCTTATTGTAAAGTGTGACCAAAATGACAAATAATCAAAAGTATAAGTGCTGCCTTATATATTTTTTGTTAGTCATTTTTTGAGGTAGAAGTATTTCATACAAACATCATGAACAATTATAAAATAAATCTCATTATATTTTTACTGCATTTCACCATGTTTTACAATCCTGAACCAACCCATTTTGTTTCAAAACACCAGGTTAATTGATATTTTAAAAGTTTTATCTGTCTGTATATACCCTTACCGGCCACTTTATTAGGTACACCTTTCCAACTGCTCGTTAACGCAAATTTCTAATCAGCCAATCATATGGCAGCAACTCAATGCATTTAGGCATGTACACACGGTCAAGACAATCTGCTGCAGTTCAAACCAAGCATCATAATAAGGAAAGGTGATTTAAGTGACTTTGAACGTGGCATGGTTGTTGATGCCAGATGGGCTGGTCTGAGTATTTCAGAAACTGCTGATCTACTGGGATTTTCACACACAACTATCTCCAGGGTCTTGATTTTTGATGCGACATTAGGATGGTAGGTTCATAATTTGGCATCAACAAAATGAAAGCATGCTTCCATCAGCCTACCTGTAGTACTGTTGCTGACCATGTCCATCCCTTTATGACCCATCTTCTGACGGCTACTTCCAGCAGGATAAGGCACCATGTCATAAAGCGTGAATCATCTCAGACTGGTTTCTTGAACATGACAATGAGTTCACTGTACTCAAATGGCCTCCACAGTCACCATATCTCAATCCAATAGAGCACCTTTGGGATGTGGTGGAACGGGAGAATCGTATCATGAATGTGCAGCCGACAAACCTGCAGCAACTGCGTGATGCTATCATGTCAATATGAAGCAAAATCTCTGAGAAATATTTCCAGTACCTTGTTGAATCTATGCCACAAAGGATTAAGGCAGTTCTGAAGGCAAAAGGTGGTCCAACAAGGTACTAGTAAGGTGTACCTAATAAAGTGGCCGGTGAGTGTATATCTACCTAAAAAAAAAAAAAAGCCGAAACAATATTAAGATTTTAAGAAATTAAAATATACTGCAATACTGAGACGCATTCTAGTCATTATATGATATATACAAATACCATGTTTGTAATGTACTTGTAATAAATAAACATGTAAGTTATGCATAATTCAGTGTAATTACTATAGTAAGTGCATGGAACGTGTAACTATGTCATCTTAATTTAAAGTAACAATATAAATATTATTAATAAATCCATATGTACCAACAAAGTAAGATTCTAAAGACTCTTTTCTAGCTATTAAAACTTCATCATCTTTAATAAACAGTGTATTCGCCTAAATGTCCGCGTCTGCTTGGCGGTATGTAAATGAAGACAGTATTTGAGTTATAATTAATCTTGGTGTTGGGCGTCCCTGTGTTACCCAATCCACCGAGGGACGATGTAACAGTAGATCTGTTGTGCAGTATCAGTGTGTGGCCCCGCGGTGCTGAAACTCTGTCACGTTACAGTCTCTGGAAGCTCCTAGAGCCGTGCTGCGAACTCCACATTCAACACCGGCTTTATTTAAACACAAAGTGCTGCAACTCGCTGCCCTCCATCAGCTTCCATTGCTGCCTCCACATTCAGCACTGGCTAAAAGTCTCAGGTCACTAGTGTTTTCACCAGCTAAAACTGCTCTGAAGTCTGTTATTTCTGTCTTTTGCTGTCGTGTTTCAGTAAGAAATATCAGTTTGTATTTCCCAACGTTATTTTTGCTATTGACTGTAATTATCAGAGAGTTTTGTCTTTTAGCTTTTGAGCAGCCAGTGTTTTACACAGAGATCTGAACTCTTATTGTCATGAAGAAACACAATAATCTCAGACAGACTAAATCCAGAAGAACAATCTCAGATAGACTAAATCCAGAAGAACAATCTGAGAGATACTAAATCCAGAAGAACAATCTGAGAGAGTCTAAATCCAGAAGAACAATCTGAGAGATACTAAATCCAGATGAACAATCTGAGAGATACTAAATCCAGAAGAACAATCTGAGAGAGACTAAATCCAGAAGAACAATCTGAGAGATACTAAATCCAGAAGAACAATCTGAGAGAGACTAAACCCAGAAGAACAATCTGAGGCTGACTAAATCCAGAAGAACAATCTGAGAGAGACTAAATCCAGAAGAACAATCTGAGGCTGACTAAATCCAGAAGAACAATCTGAGAGAGACTTAATCCAGAAGAACAATCTGAGAGAGTCTGAATCCAGAAGAACAATCTGAGACAGACTAAATCCAGAAGAACAATCTGAGAGAGACTTAATCCAGAAGAACAATCTGAGAGAGTCTAAATCCAGAAGAACAATCTGAGAGAGTCTAAATCCAGAAGAACAATCTGAGAGAGTCTAAATCCAGAAGAACAATCTGAGAGAGACTAAATCCAGAAGAACCATCTGACAGAGACTAAATATTAAAGAACAATCTGAGAGAGACTAAATCCAGAAGAGCAATCTGAGAGAGACTAAATCCAAAAGAACAATCTGAGGCAGACTAAATCCAGAAGAACAATCTGAGAGAGACTAAATCCAGAAGAACAATCTGAGGCAGACTAAATCCAAAAGAACAATCTGAGGCAGACTAAATCCAAAAGAACAATCTGAGAGAGACTAAATCCAGAAGAACAATCTGAGGCAGACTAAATCCAAAAGAACAATCTGAGGCAGACTAAATCCAGAAGAACAATCTGAGGCAGACTAAATCCAGAAGAACAATCTGAGAGAGACTAAATCCAGAAGAACAATCTGAGAGAGTCTAAATCCAGAAGAACAATCTGAGAGAGACTAAATCCAGAAGAACAATCTGAGAGAGTCTAAATCCAGAAGAACAATCTGAGAGAGTCTAAATCCAGAAGAACAATCTGAGGCAGACTAAATCCAGAAGAACAATCTGATAGAGTCTAAATCCAGAAGAACAATCTGAGAGAGACTAAATCCAGAAGAACAATCTGAGAGAGACTAAATCCAGAAGAACAATCTGAGAGAGACTAAATCCAGAAGAACAATCTGAGAGAGTCTAAATCCAGAAGAACAATCTGAGGCAGACTAAATGCAGAAGAGCAATCTGAGAGAGACTAAATCCAGAAGAACAATCTGAAAGAGACTGAATCCAGAAGAACCATCTGAGAGAGACTAAATCTTGAAGAACAATCTGAGAGATACTAAATCCAGAAGAGCAATCTGAGAGATACTAAATGCAGAAGAGCAATCTGAGAGAGACTAAATCCAGAAGAACAATCTGAAAGAGACTAAATCCAGAAGAACAATCTGAGGCAGACTAAATCCAGAAGAACAATCTGAGGCAGACTAAATCCAGAAGAACAATCTGAGGCAGACTAAATCCAGAAGAACAATCTGAGGCAGACTAAATCTTGAAGAACAATCTGAGAGATACTAAATCTAGAAGAGCAATCTGAGAGATACTAAATCCAGAAGAACAATCTGAGAGAGACTAAATCCAGAAGAACCATCTGAGAGAGACTAAATCTTGAAGAACAATCTGAGAGATACTAAATCTAGAAGAGCAATCTGAGAGATACTAAATCCAGAAGAGCAATCTGAGAGAGACTAAATCCAGAAGAACAATCTGAAAGAGACTAAATCCAGAAGAACAATTTGAGAGAGACTAAATCCAGAAGAACAATCTGAGGCAGACCAAATCCAGAAGAACAATCTGAGAGAGTCTAAATCCAGAAGAACAATCTGAGAGAGACTAATTCCAGAAGAACCATCTGAGAGAGACTAAATCTTGAAGAACAATCTGAGAGAGTCTAAATCCAGAAGAACAATCCGAGAGAGACTAAATCCAGAAGAACCATCTGAGAGAGACTAAATCTTGAAGAACAATCTGAGAGATACTAAATCCAGAAGAGCAATCTGAGAGATACTAAATCCAGAAGAGCAATCTGAGAGAGACTAAATCCAGAAGAACAATCTGAAAGAGACTGAATCCAGAAGAACCATCTGAGAGAGACTAAATCTTGAAGAACAATCTGAGAGATACTAAATCCAGAAGAGCAATCTGAGAGATACTAAATGCAGAAGAGCAATCTGAGAGAGACTAAATCCAGAAGAACAATCTGAAAGAGACTAAATCCAGAAGAACAATCTGAGGCAGACTAAATCCAGAAGAACAATCTGAGGCAGACTAAATCCAGAAGAACAATCTGAGGCAGACTAAATCCAGAAGAACAATCTGAGGCAGACTAAATCCAGAAGAACAATCTGAGGCAGACTAAATCCAGAAGAACAATCTGAGAGAGGCTAAATCCAGAAGAACAATTTGAAAGAGACTAAATCCAGAAGAACAATCTGAGGCAGACCAAATCCAGAAGAACAATCTGAGAGAGTCTAAATCCAGAAGAACAATCTGAGAGAGACTAAATCCAGTCGATTCAGTCGATCGTTCGCTCAGTCTGTCAAAAAGTCAGTCAACAGCGGCCTCTGGTGGGTTTACACTACAACAGCAGGCACAAATGGCACTCGCAAGGGAAATTTGAGATCTCAAAATGCGTACACAGCGACCTCTGGCGGATTCGCAAAAACTAAAACTGCAAAAAAAAACGTGCAGCCGGGACGTATTTCACGGTCTCCAGAATCGCCTGTACAGGTACGTTTTCAGAATGAGCCTGGGTTAGGATTTGGTCTGTCTTAGTTGCCCACCATTAACTGATGGTGAGCACATGTAATTAATTAATATTACTTGGTTTGGGTTAGAGTTCGGGTTAGTTTACGGTCAGTTGTGTGCAGTTATGCATAATTAACTGTAATTACTTCAGCAAGTACACAGAACATGTATAACAAGACACCTTAAAATGAAATGTTACCAAATAACATTTGGAAATGTGCACTGATTATTCCTGTTGATACACAACAGCAACATATAGATAATAACAGACTTTATTTTTGGAAAAAGCATTTATTTTTGGTTAAATACCAGTGGCGTAAGAGTTTTGCACAGCACTGAACATTCACAGTTCAGCACATTCTTGCGTTTGCAGTCACTTCAGAAGTGAAAAGGGAGATTTCACCACGTAATCGACTGTTTTCTGAGTCCATTTGCAGGTCTGAGCTTCATCCGTGTTTGGACCGGATTGCACCCTCCGATCTCCCAGGTTAACACCGAATGTTATTAAAGCAAGTTGACCGCGGGGTCAGAGCGAGAGCGGCCCCATGAAAACAAACAATTAATTTGGCATGGAGGTGTAATGGGATGATCTCCCGGCAGAGCTGCAGCCATTGTTCGGCTGGAATTAACCGTGGCAGGTCATGTGTCACTGGGCTCTGACCTCCGTCCATTCACTAGCCCACACTTGCATTAGCCATGGCCTGGCGAGGGGTCAAACACAGTTACAAGCCAGCCTGCCAAACACACACCGACACACACATACACAAAACACACACTGCCTTCAGTTCCTGGACACACACACAAAGACAGAGTTTTACCAGGAAGAGAAATGTACACAAAGATACTCATCTCTAAACTCAGGCTTATTTAAAAAGTGTGCATGCGCAAAATAAAACATCAGTATATATTTACACATCAATGATGTAATTAAAAAATGTTAACAATTAAAGGATATGTACACTCACCGGCCACTTTATTAGGTACACCTTACTAGTACCGGGTTGGACACCCTTTTACCTTCAGAACTGCCTTAACCCTTTGTGGCATAGATTCAACAAGGTTTTGGAAATATCCCTTAGAGATTTTGCTCCATATTGACATGATAGCATCCCGCAGTTGCTGCAGATTTATCGGCTGCACATCCATGATACGAATCAAAGATGAATGACTTTATAACTGGATAGCACCCATGTGCACAGCTTACACGCCTTACATATACTCACTGTAAGCCATATCCTACTGTATTAATGTGAGACAGTCCACAATATGTATATTTTGACAACTGTTTGTGTTGTTATGGCATGAGAAGAACAGATCGCAAGCTGTCTGAGGGAGCTAGAATTGCACTGGTATTAAGTGACTCAACCTAGTTGTTTGTCTTTTAATTCCTGAAGCAAATAAAAATAACAAATTTGGCAAACAATATGTTCAGATGATGTGTTTTTCAAACAAATTTGTGAGGAAAATAATCTTCTACCTCCTCCAGCAACAACAACTGCAGCTATTTTAATCGCAACATTTAAGACATGCTTTTTTATGTTATAGTTAACAGGCTGTAGTTGTCAGTTAACTACTTATGTGAGTACTATTTGTCAGGTAACTACTTATGCGAGTACTAGTTGTCAGGTAACTACTTATGTGAGTACGAGTTGTCAGGTAACTACTTATGTGAGTACTATTTGTCAGGTAACTACTTATGCGAGTACTAGTTGTCAACTAACTACTTCTGTGAGTACTAGTTGTCAACTAACTACTTCTGTGAGTACTAGTTATCAACTAACTACTTCTGTGAGTACTAGTTGTCAACTAACTACTTCTGTGAGTACTAGTTGTCAACTAACTACTGTGAGTACTAGTTGTCAACTAACTACTGTGAGAACTAGTTGTCAACTAACTACTTATGTGAGTACTAGTTATCAACTAACTACTTCTGTGAGTACTAGTTGTCAACTAACTACTTCTGTGAGTACTAGTTGTCAACTAACTACTTATGTGGGTACTAGTTGTCAACTAACTACTGTGAGTACTAGTTGTCAACTAACTACTTATGTGAGTACTAGTTGCCAACTAACTACTTCTGTGAGTACTAGTTGTCAACTAACTACTGTGAGTACCAGTTGTCAACTAACTACTTATGTGAGTACTAGTTGTCAACTAACTACTTCTGTGAGTACCAGTTGTCAACTAACTACTTCTGTGAGTACTAGTTGTCAACTAACTACTTCTGTGAGTACTAGCTGTCAGTTAACTACTTCTGTGAGTACTAGTTGTCAGTTAACTACTTCTGTGAGTACTAGTTGTCAGTTAACTACATCTGTGACTGCTTGTCAGTTAATAACTTCTATGAGTACTAGTTGTCAACAAGTTGTCAGTTAACTACTTCTGTGAGTATAAGTTCTCAGTTACCTACTTTGGTGAGTACTAATTGCCAATAAGGCTGCATTTACACTGCACTGTTCAAGTGACTCAATTCCGATTTGTTTCTCCCACAGATCAGATATGGCCTATGTACATGTAAGCAGGAACAAATCACATGGATTCCGATTTACTCAAATCAGATTCAGGCCTTGTTCATATGTGGAAATTTATCCGATATGAATCGGATCTGTGTTCTCGTGTCTGCAGTGTAAGCATGTAGATCGGATTTTCACCTGTCAATGCGAGTCGCGCATCATTAAAAACCATAGCGAATGACGTCAAATCTGACTCTTTCATTTCAGAACAGACTTCAGCAGAGTCCCAAACCTTAAATCTCATACACGAGGACTAAAACAACTTTTATATTGTCATAAAGCACAAGTATTTAAGCATGTTAATGAGAGTGAGAGAACGCAATGTCTGCCACGTAACCAATATAAACTAATATAAAACTACTGCATACATTACATGCAGAAATCACGCCATGGACATTACATTAAGATGCCTAAAGGTTTCAAAAAAGCCTATATATCAAAAGAAGATGGCCAAATGAGAACCTTTCTGTCATAAACTATAGTAAAACAGCTTGTCAAAAGCTGCGAACAGATTACATACAGGAATAGAGAAAAGAGCACTCTTTAATTATCAGCTGTTAGTCAGCGCCCGCTCTTTTTTTCCTGGTCATTGCGCCTTTGCCGTGTACTGTGTAAATGCAGACGATCGGATACGAGTCACTTTTAAAAGATGATGTAAGCAGGTCATCAAACAAATCAGATACAGTCACAAAATTGGAATTGACCATCAAGATCTGCAGTGTAAATGTAGCCTAATTTGTCAGTTAACTACTTATGTGAGTTCTACTTGTCAGTTAACTAGTCATGTGAGTACTAGTTGTAGGTTAACTTCTGTAAATTCAAATGGTTAAAAAGTTGTCAGTTAACTTGCGTCAGTACTAGCTGTGGGTTAACAACTTCTGTGAGTACTAGTTGTCAACAAGTTTGACTCTGAAATGAAGGTATATAAATGATAAAGTTATGCTTAACAAATACTTTATGGCATGCAGTTATTATAAAGTGTTTCCCAAAAATCTTACACTGCAAAACAAATGTTTTTTTTTTCTTATAGTTTTTGTCTTACTTATAGTTTCTAGTCCAAATATCTAACAATAATAACTTAAATAAAATTTTCTTGACAAGTACAAATAATTGTCATGTTTTTTACAAAAATTTAATGTCAAAGTTAAACAAGTTTTTCCTAAAAACAAGCTAAATAATCTGCCAATGGGGTAAGCACTATAATTTTATATTAAAGTGAAAACTTGTTTATTTTGATTACCCCATCGGCAGAATATTTATCTTGTTTTAAAGAAAAAAATCACTTAATATTGACATTTGATGTCTAAAAACAAGACAATATTTTTTACTTTTCAAGAAAATGCTTCGTGATTTAACAATTTGTAGATATTTGGACTAGAAACTCATTTTTTTTGCAGCGTCTTTAAACACAACGTTTACTACATCAAAAAAGCCATAGACTATGTGATGCAAACATCAAAATGCATTTGCCAACAAATGATCCATTAGACTAAAAGTGCACTGAGATCATAACACAGCATTGTTCAAGCAACTGGCTGTAAATATTACCCGTGAAGAGCTTTATAACAGTTGGTGTTTTACAGCCACTTGTGCTCAGCAGGAAACGCCACTGAATTGTATGTATAGGCATAAATGTAGAGCGACTCAGGCTAGCTAGTCATCTCTGAAATGGCAGATAACAGCACATCTCTGACACCTAGGAGTGAATCATCACTTCTCAAGGTGCGTTTACTGTGTTTTACAACGCGGTTTTGACACATCCGCCACAGGCCACCCATCAGGAAGGCTTTACGTCTTCCGTATGCTGCTGTTATTCGCCCAATTCTCCCTCAGGCACAGCTTAAAGTTGCTGACTTCATTAAATGTCAGTCACCCGAGGCAAACATGGGGGCTAGTCAGATGCGGTTAGCATGTTAGCGCACCTGACAGATGCGCAGTGCAACTGCGGCATGTCGACAAACATCTGATCCCGTCGCCTCAGGCCACAGATACCGCAGAAACGTGTTGTGTGCATGACGGACAGTTATGCAAAGCGATATATTCGTGCGGCTAATCCCACTTAGCATGTTTGTTATCACACAGGTACATCATCCATATTTAAACACAAGCAAACAACAGCTGGAAACTGAAGCGACACGCTCTTCGCCCTTCAGGAGACAGAGAAGTCTCTCTTTTTGGCTGTAATTGATTGGGCGGGAAAAATAAGCCCCCCAAAAGCTTGAATTAAAACTTCAATCCCCCTATGTAAGACTCAATTTCATCCGTGACCCGACATTATACAAATGAGCTAGGAGCGGATAGGTGAAGATGGAGATGGGATGGGGGAAGGGGATACACTCCTTCTATTGTTGAGTTTTGAAGGATGCCTTGAAACACTTTTATACTGTGGGCGTCAACAATATGGCGGGAGTCAAATTATTAGTTCCCTAGAATATTTGATTAAGAGAAATGTAAAGCATAACATGAAGACAACCGGTTCATATCTCAGGAGAGGAATTTCTCAGATTGATCCAACATTGAGTGTGATGTAGTGTTGGCTTCAAATCATGATCTTACTGTTATCAGTGTGAATATTGTTGTTTTCTTCAGTCCTTTTTACCCCTCGAGTACTATTGGGGATGTTTTCTTCCACTCTGTGGTGATTTTTGAGTCTTAATTTGGCACTTTATCGGTGTTTCAGCAAACAGAGTGATTTTTGGTGACAATTCATTTATCAAATGCTTTGAAATTTTCCAAAAAGTCAACAATATAATCTTGGCAAAGTGACTCCCCTTTCATTATGTTGGGGGCTGTTTTTGACCCATTGACTTCCATTATAATCATATTTTCTGATTGCAAAGCCAAGACAGCATATAATGATGCATTCTTGATTGTTGTTGGGTTTTCCTGATGAGACGAGGTAAATGTGTCATTTTGACTGAGTCACGTAATTTTAATTGAATTTTTTTTTAATTAACTATTTTTTTTTTGAGTGGAATAATAATTTTATAAATATTTTTTTTTATTATTTATAATAAATAATAATCCATTTTAAGGTCAAAATTATTAGCCCTTTAAAGCAAAATTTGTTTTGGATTGTCTACAGAACCTACAGAAGCCTGTCATAGAAGCTGTATAGAAGTGTCTTGAAAAATATCTAGTCAAATATTATTTACTGTCATCATGGCAAAGAGTATATATATATCATGAAATGTATTATATCATATATATATATGTATATGTATATATATATATATATATATATATATATATATATATATATATATATATATATATATATATATATATATATATATATATATATATATATTGCTTTGTTAACTACTATTATGTTTAAGAATACTGTAGAATATACAGTAACTTACAGGCAGCAGTTCACCAGTAACTTACTGTAAATCAATTACAACAAAAACTTTGTATTTTTTCTTTATATTGTACTTTGTAAAAATGTATTTCCATGTACAGCACCATTTATCAAACTGTTTATATATTTTCAGTATTGTATATATTTACTGTAAAATATACAGTAATTTTCACCATGGAACTTTACAATACAATAAGATACCGTATAACTATCCTTCAGTAAAATACAGTTCATATTAAAGTTAAATACTGTGTAATGTACAAAAAGCATTAACAGTGTGGGATCCTAATTGTACATGGTTATAAATATATATATATATATATATATATATATATATATATATATATATATATATATATATATATATATATATATATATATATATATATAAATATATATATATATATGAATGCATATGAGGTTATTAAGGTTTGACAGTAAAAGCAATGGCATGACTGATCATATGGTAATTTTGTGTCTTGCAGAATTGGCGAACACATCGTCCCACAGCAGTGGCTCTTTAAAATGGGTGCCAGTGAACGGCGACTATGAAGCGATTTATGCATCTTTCATTGGACTGATGACTGGGCATATTCTTACGGCCAGCGTGAGGACAACATGAACAGTACAGACTTCATCAGCAGCCACACAAGACGACTGTCTGCTGCTGACTGACCAATTGTTCACGCTATGAAAACTGTAAAGATGGAGGCAAATCACTCATTAGGTGTTTGGGGAACAGTAACGCTTTTGCCTCTGACAGTAATGAACGTCTCCTTTAGGTTCTGATGCTTGACACGGACGGTTTTGATTGTTTTGTCGAATGAAAATAAACATTTTAGATAAAAATTATTACGCTAATGCTCTCTCAGTATTAGCATTGATTGTGTTTACGTTCACACTCTTCATCAGATTATATATGTGCAATGGGAATGTTTTGATAACAGTCATTAAGCTTTATTTATTCATTCATTAAGCATTAATTTCCTTAAACGTTGTGTAAATGTTATCATGCAATGTTATTAAAATAACACTTATGAAATATTCTTGTTTGTGAATGTTATCATGCAATGTTAATAAAACATTTCTGGAACATTCTTTTTATGATTTGAGAACATTCAGTAATGCTCCTTAAATGTTGCATAAAAGTTATCATGCAATGTTATTAAAATAGCATTTCTGAAACATACTTGTAACGTTTTGACATTTGGTAATGCTCTTTCAACGTTGTGTAAATGTTATCATGCAACATTATTAAAAACATTTCTGGAACATTCATGTAACGTTTTGAGAACATTCAGTAACACTCAAACATGTAAATGTTATCACGCAACTGTAATGCTCCTTAAATGTTGTGTAAATGATATCACGCAACGTTATTAAAATAACAAAAGAGAACATTCAGTAACGCTCCTTAAAAATTGTATAAATGTTATCATGCAATGTTATTAAAATATTTCAAGAACATGCTTATAATGTTTTGAGAATATTCAGTAACACTGCTTAAATGTTGTGGAAATGTTATCACGCAATGTTATTAAAATATTTCAAGAACATTCTTGTAACATTTTGAGAACATTCAGTAATGCTCCTTAAATGTTGTGAGAATGTTATCATGCAATGTTATCAAAATAACCTTTCTGGAACATTTTTGTAATGTTTTGAGAACATTCGGTAACGCTTATTAAATGTTGTGTAAATGTTATCATGCAAGGTTATTAAAATAACATTTCTGGAACATTATTGTAACGTTTTGAGAAAATTTTGTAACACTCCTTAAACATTTACATTTTATCACGCAACAGTAATGCTCCTTAAATATTGTGTAAATGTTATCACACAGCGTTATTAAAGTAACATTTCTGGAACATTTTTGTAACATTTTGAGATCATTCGGTAATGCTTATTAAATGTTGTGTAAATGTTATCATGCAAGGTTATTAAAATAACATTTCTGGAACATTATTGTGACGTTTTGAGAACATTTCGTAACGCTCCTTAAATATTATGTTAATGTTATCACGCAACAGTAATGATCATTAAATGTTGTGTAAATGTTATCATGCAACGTTATTAAAATATTTCTTGAACATTCTTTGTTTTGAGAATATTCAGTAACGCTCCTTAAAAATTGTATAAATGTTTTCATGCAATGTTATTAAAATATTTTAAGAACATACTTATAATGTTTTGATGCAATGTTATTAAAATATTTTAAGAACATGCTTATAATGTTTTGAGAATATTAAGTAACACTGCTTAAATGTTGTGGAAATGTTATCACGCAATGTTATTAAAATATTTCAAGAACATACTTATATTGTTTTGAGAACATTAAGTAACGCTCCTTAAATGTTGTGGAAATGTTATTAAGCAATATTAAAATATTTCTTGAACATTCTTGTAACATTTTGAGAACATTTCGTAACGCTCCTTAAACAATATGTTAATGTTATCATGCAACGGTAATGCTCATTAAATGTTGTGTAAATGTTATCATGCAACGTTTTTAAAACATTTCTTGAACATTGTTTAGTTGTTTTGAGAACATTCAGTGACACTTCTTAAAAATTGTATAAATGTTATCATGCAATGTTATTAAAATATTTCAAGAACATACTTATAATGATTTGAGAACATTTAGTAACGCTCCTTAAATGTTGTGTAAATGTTATCACGCAATATTAAAATATTTCTTGAACATTCTTGTAACATTTTGAGAACATTCAGTAATGCTCCTTAAACGTTGTGAGAATGTTAACATGCAGTGTTATCAAAATAACCTTTCTGGAACATTTTTGTAACGTTTTAAGAACATTAGGTAACTCCTTAAACATTCTGTCCTTAAACAATGTTAACATGCAATGTTAATAAAACATTTCTGGAACATTCTCATACTGATTTGAGAAAATTCAGGAATGCTCCTTAAATGTTGTGTAAATGTCATCACGCATTGTTATCAAAAGAACTTTTCTGGAACATTATTGTAACGTTTTGAGAATATTCAGTAACACTCCTTAAACAGGTTCATGTTATCACACAACTGTAATGCTTTTTAAATATTGTGTAAATGTTATCACGCAACGTTATTAAAATAACATTTCTGGAACATTCTTGTAACATTTTAAGAACATCCAGTAACGCTAATTAAATGTTGTGTAAATGTTATCACGCAACGTTATTAAAATAACATTTCTGGAACATTCTTGTAGGGTTTTGAGAATGTTTGATAATGCTTCTTAAATGTTGTGTAAATGTTATCACGCAACGTTATTAAAATACCATTTCTGGAACATTCTTGTAGGGTTTTGAGAATGTTTGATAATGCTTCTTAAATGTTGTGTAAATGTTATCATGCAACGTTATTAAAATAAATTTTCTGGAACATTCTTGTAATGTTTTGAGAACATTCAGTAATGCTCCTTAAATGTTATGTAAATGTTTTCATGCAACGCTATTAAAATAAGATTTTTGTAACATTCTTGTAATGTTCGGTAATGCTCCTTAAACAATGCGTAAATGTTATCGTGCAACGTTATTAAAACATTTCTGGAACATTCTGGTAAAGTTTTCAGAACATTCGGCAATGCACCTTAAACATTGTGTAAACGTTACCATGAAACAATAACGCTCTTTCAAAGTTTTGTAGATGTTATAATGCAATGTTTTTGAAATAACATTTCTGGAACATTCTTGTAACGTTTTGAAAATATTCGGTAACTCCTTAAAATTTGTTTATTTAACAATTATTAATAAATAATACTATTGGAAGGGCTTCAATCCAAATGCTGCATCTGTAGTAGGATAATTTAACATCACACTGATATTACAACACATTTTTTTAAAGGTTTTTATGATTATGACAGCTGACATAACAAGTGAAATACTTGGAGCTAGATGCACAAATGATTAGGTTTTGACGTCACTGCTGGGAGATGCACTGATTGATTAATAGAGACTTGTAAATGAGGTTTACTTGCATTGCCGAGCTCCTGGTGTGCCTGTAAACTGCTCATTGTGTGGTTTTCTCTGGAGACTCTCGCTGAAGTCAGAGGGATCTTTGTGGCCACGATATGATCTGGACTGCGGATCTGCTTGCCTTCTGTCGTGGCCATACAAACAGCATGAATGGAGGACGTCTGGACTCTGATCCAGTAATCTGAACTCCAAATGGACAACAAGAGATCCAGAAACTACCCAAAACAGCAGCAGGGACAAACTATCCATTAGTTGTGACATTTTTAACTAGGACTGCCAATCAAATTTATTCATATTATTATTATTATTATTATTATTATTATTATTATTATTATTATTATTATATGTAAACTGGTAGTTAAAACTTTGTATATAATAATTTTATATTTACTAATAATTATACTAATTATTATTATACTAATATAAAAATTATACTAATAATTCTGATTTAAAACTAAAAAAAGCTGTTTTTATTGGATTAAAATTAAAATATATATATGTATATTGTTGTTGCAGTTGCAGAAATGTATGAATGTGTTGTGAGAAATGCACCAAAGCCACTGAGAAAAACTGTAAATAAATTTTTATTAAAAAAATACCAGAGGAATATGGATAATTTTGGGCTTGACCGTATATTTATATATAAAAGAAATGTATAGACAGACAGCCAGACAGACAGACAGACAGACAGATAGATAGATAGATAGATAGATAGATAGATAGATAGATAGATAGATAGATAGATAGATAGATAGATAGATAGATAGATAGATAGATAGATAGATAGATAGATAGATAGATAGACGGAGAGACTGATAGACGGATAGACAGACAGATAGACAGACAGATAGATAGATAGATAGATAGATAGATAGATAGATAGACAGACAGACAGACAGACAGACAGACAGACAGACAGACAGACAGACAGACAGACAGACAGACAGATAGATAGATAGATAGATAGATAGATAGATAGATAGATAGATAGATAGATAGATAGATAGATAGATAGATAGATAGATAGATAAATAGATAGATAGATCGATAGATAGATAGATAGATAGACAGATGGATAGATGGATAGACGGACAGACAGACAGACAGACAGACAGACAGACAGATAGACAGATAGATAGATAGAGAGATAGCTGGATAGACAGATAGATAGATAGATAGATAGATAGACAGACAGACAGACAGACAGACAGACAGACAGACAGACAGACAGACAGACAGACAGACAGACAGATAGATAGATAGATAGATAGATAGATAGATAGATAGATAGATAGATAGATAGATAGATAGATAGATAGATAGATAGATAGATAGATAGATAGATAGATAGACAGAGAGACATATAGATAGATAGATAGATAGATAGATAGATAGATAGATAGATAGATAGATAGATAGATAGATAGATAGATAGATAGATAGATAGATAGATAGATAGATAGATAGATAGATAGATAGATAGATAGATAGATAGATAGATAGATTTTGAATTATGCATATTAAGGGAAGTAGTGAATTTATTATACTTTACTGTTTGATAACACAGTGAATTTAGCATTTATTACCTTTTACATGATTAAAATAGCATCTTATTACAATATTTTATTAATATTACAATATTACAGTGTACTAACACGAAAAAATACCACTAAAAGAATAAATAAGATAAAATAAGATAAAACGAGACCACTGCAACGACATAAAATTCAGTTTGTTTAGAACTGCAACAATATAAAAGAGCCATATAGCATGTCTGGCACAATAGACCCCTTTCACAAGATGGTGGTGATGCACTTCAGTGGTCCACGGCCGTTTATATTAAAGATGATATGTAGCCGCACCATGTTGGTGTTTCATTACATTTCATGAGGTTGGTCGTTAGCCCAACGCTCAACCCGCAACCTGGAGGACCAGGACATACACACATACACTACGGACAATTTAGCTTACTCAATTTACCTACAGTGCATGTGTTTGGACTGTGGGGGAAACCGCAGCACCCGGAGGAAACCCACGCGAATGCAGGGAGAACATGCAAACTCCACACAGAAATGTCAACTGATACAGCCGGGACTTGAACCAGCAGCCTTCTTGCTGTGAGGCCAAAGCGCTACGCATTGTGCCACCATTAAAAAAAAAATAGATTAACTTCACACTGCCTTTATTTGCCTTCTTGGAGTCTTTGCCTTTGTTTTTAAGCTGAATTAATATTCAAAAGCATGCTATAATGAAGGTCACATCACACTCTGGCCATAACCAGTGATGTCCTCTTCATGAAATGCCCTGGACTGGGTTTACTCCATATTTCTGTTTGATTTCCCAGTTGGAATCAAAGCCCTAAAAATTAAAAAAAGCCAAGAGCCAAGTTCACAGATTTTGAAAACATAAGGATTGACTTCAGCGGGATCAAGCCAAGATCTGAAAGAGAGTCATGGGAGCGATTCAGCAAACATATGGCCAAATCTCATCCCATTCAATCCCACAATCCCCAGAGATTACATTCTTGGAACGACAGTGAGTATATACTGGGAAAAGTTGTTGCTTTTTTGGTTCCTGTAATGGTTTTCTCCTTTAATTTGATCACCGGTTTTGGTGCCAAGATCAACAGCAGGTGTAAGGCTTTGGTAGGTCATAAAATGTGGCATTCGTTATAGTTGAAGTCAAAATTATTCGCCATCCTGCGAATTTTATTTCAAATATTTCCCGAATGATGATTAAGAGCGCAAAGAAATGTTCACAGTAATTCCTTCAACTGTATTTATAATTTGGGTAACCGTGAAGGCAACAAATACAACACATCTTCAAGTTTTAATCCTTCTATGCATTGACTCGAGCACCATAACAGCCAAAATGAGTTGGCCCGACCCCCGAGAGAACTTGTAGGTCCATTAGAGAAGAATGCAGACGAGTTCTTGTGATATAAACCATGCGGCGAACAGTGCTCGCCATCCTTCCCTGCCATTCACCCACGCCATCCTTGAGCTCCCATTCATGGAGTCTCTGTAATGAGAGTGGAAATGTCAGCTATGATACACTCGCAGAGAAGAAGAGAAACAGGGCATCGTACAAAGGGCTTTTTATGCGGCCTGCCTTGTGTTTGCTCCACACTTGTATTCTAGCCGCTTTGTGACTTGATTAGTGGATCCTTTCACACATTCTCAGATGTGAAAAAGAGCACAATTTACTTGGGGGATTATTTTTAGCGAAGCCCCGTCAGCCTGCATTGTTTTGTTGTGCGGTTGAAGTGGTTGTGTTCCCCTGAAATTCGACGGACTGGGCAGGGTATTGGAACGGTGTCAAACTATTTAGGAAAACAAGACAAGCATGTGCCAAAACCTGTTCGTAAGAAGGCGTATACTCTGTGTGTACCGTGGTATAGTCATACCACTCTAATGTGTTTTGAAGATTAACAAGCCATGAAAAAAAAAGATGTAGTCATTGTAGTCAAGATGTAGTTTGAAAATGTTACTTTTTTTGTTGGTGACTACAAATTCCAGCATAACTGATTCAAGAGTTTACACTTAGATATTGTTTGACAACTGTTAGCAGGTTTGGCATGCTGTCCCAGGAGAGAACCCTGAGCTCGGAGATAGTTGAGCCCAGAGTACGAGATCAGGTGGTTCTTGAGAGCTCCCCGTGGTAAAGGAGGAAAGAAGGAGAAGGGGTGGATCGGGGGTTTCTTCGGAAAAAACGAAGATAAGGGAGTAGTTCTAGCTAGGCTACTTATAGTGAGTTGGATCAATCTGATTGGCTAACTAATGCATGTAGATGAGTGGCCAGCTGCGGTCAATCATATCACGTGCTCCTCTCGAAATTAGTTTGTGAAACTTCACTTGTTCCGAATGGAATTGGAACCAGGTCAACTGGCATTGCACACTCAGAAATAAAGGTACAAAATCTGTCACTGGAGTAAGACCTTTTCAAAAGACACACGTTTGTACTGTACAGGTGGACATTATATCTTTAGGGTACACTTTTATACCTTTAAGGCTCACTTTTGTACCTTTAAGATATCTATGAGGTACACATTTATACTTTTCAGGTATTAATATATACCTTCAAGGACCTGTTAGGAACCAAAAAGTAACTTTTAAAAAAGATACCGCCGCAGTGACAGATTTTGTACCTTTATTTCAGAGAATGTGGAGTCATCCTAGCAAAAATCCTAAAGACTGCAGCTTGTAGAGTTAATCATTACTGCACACCAATGAGTCTTGTCCTACATATGCACCACTATGAGAGAGATCTGACCCCAGCATCTACAAGCAGGAACAGGGGGTGTGGTAACAAATGCGCAGCCTCTAGTGTTAGTGCACCTCTAGGGGGCAGCAGAGTAAAATCCCCCCATACAGTTCCTATTAGCTGACCTCTTTTGATTTACACTCATGATCCCAAAACTATTTACCGTTAAGATTATGGAATGTAAAACTGGTGCTATCACACTGCAACAAAACAGGAGTTGAACCTGTGATGCAAACCAGCTGCCACAACATCAGCAGGTTTAGATGTACTGTATAATTTACCAGCCACTCTCCTGCTAAACCAGTGGTTCTTGGAGCTCATCCAACACTACACATTTAGCATATTTCCTTAATCAGACCTCATTAGTAGAAACTACAGCAGGCCACATTTCAAGTAGATTAAAAACAAGTTTTTCAAGACAAGAATAGGTGTTGTTCAACAGTTTTAGGACAACTCTGATGAAAGGTTTTGATCCACTTCAATTGTTGACTAGTGTACATGATCTGAAATCAATTTCTCAGACAAAAAAGGCATGGAAAACAGTGAGGGCTTAAGGAACTACTTCTGTGCCATTGACAATTGGTCCTGCTAATAGCACCTAAAAATGCATCTGATGCAGCTCTTGAAGGTAGACAAGTTAAGGGTACCTGGGCAATTCTTATTAACTGGCAACAATTAAACCTATGCCACTTTATTTCATTACTATCAACTTCATGACAGGACTGAAACTGGTTCCAGTCACTCCAATCCAAGCAGGGATGCAGAGAAGTCAGCCAATCTGGGAGGTAGGCACAACAACTCTCTTGCATTAGTTGACAATGAACCCTTAGGGCAGAGGTGCCCAAACTCCTGCAGGTGTCCTGCAGAGTTCAGCTCCAACCTCAACTAGACACACCTGAACCTGATAATCAAGCTCTTACTAGTCAAACTAGAAGCTTCTAGCATGTTTGTTGGGCCAAGTCAGAGCTAAACTCTGCAGGACACCGACCCTCCAGGACTGAGTTTGGGCACCTTTGCTTCAGCGTGTAGGAGAAATTTGGTGGCAACCCAAACCCTAGCCCTACTGTCAATTGCTACACTCGTATCTGGGTCACGGCACCAACATTATTAATGTAATCAATCAATGGTTGTAATTATTGTTAAACCAGACTTTTACTAGTTATAAACTAATATGTACCAACAATAACTGGTCCTTCACGCACTGCTACAAACGAGATTCTAACCAGCATCAACTACATAGCATGTGGGCACAGGAACAAGTCTGCAGCTTCTATTGTCAGTTCCTATTGTGGCTTTTGAGGGCACTAGAGTGAAGTTAGTTTATTTCAGTTCAATTTAACACAAATGTTACTACAGAATGATAATCCACTGAAGCAAAGCTCATCCAGCCCCAACAAAGCAAATCAGAGGCTACAGTGGCAAGGAACCAAAACTCCAACGATTGACAGAAGTGGAGAACAAACCTTGGGAGAAAACAGGTTCAGCAAAAGCGACTAGATTAGGGGCAGAGCTGCAGTCTGGATCTTGTAGGCTTGAGAATGATGGGTGTTCATCGTGGAGAAGGTGCAGGTCCAAATAGGTGTGTGTTCAGACTCACCGATGGGATCAATGCAGAGATTCATCTGTCACCTGGATATCTGCTCTGTATACGTGCCGGATCCAAGATTTTATCTGCTCATTGTAATTGGGATAATTAGGGAATAACACACACCTGGCCATAGAACAGCTTAGAACCCAATTGTCTAATTACTATTGGACCCTTAACAAGTGGGAGGCGAATATGCAAACTGTTGTAATTCCTGTAGCGTTCATCTGATTTGGATGTAAATACCCTCAAATTAAAGCGGACAGTTTGCAGAAAAAGCACATCTTGTTCGTTTAATTTGAAATCGATTGTGTTGGTGTACAGAGCCAAAAATGTTGGAATTGTGTTAACGTCCAAATATTTATGGATCTAACTGTATATGTCTGTCAACATCTCAAAAAATGTTTTGGTGTTTTGTGACCCTTTAAGGTTGATTCAACTTAAAACAATTTAGTTGTCTCAAAAACAACTTAAAAATTGTGTTGTTTCAACTCATTTTAATAAAAGTAGTTTAAACAAGCAGCAAAAGTCATTATTTATTTATTTATTTTTTAGGATAGAGCAAGCCCAAAGTCGGTCCTTACAGAGTTTAGCACCAACCACAATTAGACACACCTGAATCAGCTAATCGAGCTCTTACTAGGTGTACTAGAAACTTCCTGGCAGGAGTGTTAAAGCAAATTCTAGATAAACTCTGCAGGACATCGGCCCTCCAGAACCAAATTTGGGCACCCCTGCTTTACAGGATTTGGATTTCAAAGTTATGCATTTGTGATTAATGTGAATGCTATTCCCATACCTAAACATCACCACTATCCAAAATAGGTACCAGTGTCTCACTCCAAATAAGATTCGAACCATCAGGCAAGGATCTAGCATCTAGCATCAATTCAAAGTATGCCAATTGACACTAGAAAAGTATGGTTTACCTGCAGCGTTCTTTGTTACTATCCTGCTAATAAAGTAGCTGGTCCTGTTCGTACAACTCCAATTGGGAATCAAACGAGCTGCTGTGGAATGCAATACCTTTTCAATGTCAACCAAAACCTTGAAGCGAGGAGAAAATTAAAAAATTCTTGCATTATTTTCTCAATGTCTATTTAGTGATGGTGAGTAGTGACCAGTAGAGTTGTTTTGAACACTTCTAAAATATATATATACTGTATATTCCTTTCACTAAAGAGAAATATGGGTGTACAGATTTGGTACAAAATGAGAATGAGTATACGATGACAAGAGTTTTCATTTCCGGACGAACTGCCCCTTTAACCTTATACCACCACTGCAAATGCTTAAGCCTTGGATTGGCTGTACACATGGGTTACACAGTTAATTAAGAAACCTCAACTCTAAATCCGTTAAGTATGATCAAATGACTCTCTCTAGAGACTCCAAGAATAAAACTATGCGATAACAACCTTTTAAATCCTGTGTAAAAACGACGAAAAAAAGGCAGGGCTGTCAAAATGAAAGCTCACGAGTGGTATTAAATAAATGAAGTTCGTGATGCGCATTGCTCAAGTCATGAAGACGTCCGTGTGAAGCTCACTGTACAGGGCTCATTGTTTGAGCCAGAGCAGATGAGTGAATGCTGGTAATAAAATCTGCTTCCAGTGATTTCTCAACTACAAAGAAGGAGAGCTGATCTGAGGTGTGACACTGGACATGATCAATCACACACAGACAGTTCCCTCAGGATAGAAGAGAAAGGTCCGTCCACCTGTCCCAGTCATCATGATACGGTAACACTTTCCGTGGGAGCTTTAGGACACCTTTTTTTTTTTTTACACCCGGCTGCTGTTTTTCATCGTTCACTATAGAAATGTGGATAGATTGATCTACAGGTGAAGTTAAAATCATTCGACCCTTTTGTAAGATTTTAATTCTTTTTCAAATATTTCCCAATGTTTTTTTAATGGAGAGATTTTTTAACATAATAGTTTTAAATATCTAACGTCTGATAACTAATTTGTCTTGCCATAATGACAGCACATAATATTTTACTAGGTATTTTTCAAGATACTAGGTTAACTAGGCACATTAGGATGCATTGTCTTGCAGAAATATCCACCCTGGTTTCATCTTCATCCTCCTGATTATGTAAATGTTGGACTGAAGCACCTGAGATTCATTTACACTAATGAAGGGCAGAGGGTTGCTGAAAGCTACGGTCACACTGGGCTTTGTGGGCGGGATTAAACAAGATGATTAGACATTAAAAAAAGCGAGCGATTGCTCCATGCTTTGAATTTCTGTCCAGAGATGTCCTGTTTTGATCCTCGATGGTCTCACGCAGTCAAGTGATGCGATTTTGCAGGTCAGAGTTCACCAAGCTTGAACTTTGCACCGCAGCAACCTGCGAAACTCGACGCATGACCCCGCGTTTCCGGTCTGACACATTCACGTGCGTATGAATGGAAGTCTATGGGAAGAAAAGTCAAGTGTGACCGCAGCTGAAGAACTATTGAGAGGTTTCAGCTGCTGTCTGGGCTTTCCATGTCTTTCTAAACCTTCCTTTCTTCATGTGTTCAATACTTTTTTTCCTGTGTCTATTCAATTTATTGCTCAAAACCTTCATTTGTCAACTAACTAGTTTTGTTTTCTTTTTGTATATGGATTTATTTAGTTGCTACCAACATCTGGGGAAAATTTCAAGTCAACAGCATCTTAAGAAATATGTTTTCTGAGAAAAATGGTGACTGTATATAATCTAAACCCTTTCAATGGCATCATAGCAACATCTACCATAATGAACAGTAATAAAATATGAACAGAATCAACGTCAAAACGTATTTTTGTATGTTGATATGTTTCATTTGTCATGATGTGTGTATGGCTTAGCGTAGGCTAGTTTAAGCCTCAGACGGCACGCCTGCAATTCATTCACTGACTGTAAACAACTAAAAAATTGATCATTTTCTTGATCTGGATTTTTTTTAATACGTTTGACGGATTACGTTTACTCCGATCACTCAATGTCTGTGAGTGAATACGTGTTTACTGCTTCTGGATGGAGAGTGGAGCTAGCTCATTTTGTAGCCGTTATTACCTCTTTCTCATGAGATCGTCTTCTTTTGTTGTGTTTTTTTCCCCCCGGTGAGCAGGAGGTGAAAAGGAGTTCTGTTCAGTTCTGGAAGTGAGACTCGGTCGGAGACTGAGTAAGTGGCTGGATTTTCAACACAATCAGTCCCACGATAGTGTTTCACGCTCAGCCGCTTCACCTGCGCTGATGGATAAACGTGGAAACAGGCCAGAAAGAGAGAGAGAGAGAGAGAGAGAGAGAGAGGAGTCTATGGCTTTTCACAACACTTTTATTTATTCATTCATTTTCCTTCAGCCTATGCTCTATTTTAGAGGTCACCACAGTGGAATGAACCGCCAACTATTCCAGCATTCCTATGGTTTATGCAGTGGATGCCCTTCCAGCCACAACTCAGTACTGGGAAACGCTCATACACTCTCACATTCACACACACACACACACACACACACACACACACACACACACACACACACACACTGATCTAAACTCAACCGACAGTGTTTTCAAAAGCACCAATTGATCCACCCAACCCCCTTCCCTAAACCCAACTAATAGTATT
>NC_079456.1:34359066-34429066 GCF_903798145.1 Danio aesculapii
TCTAAGGAAAGTCATACCTTACTGTCTTAATTAAATAATTAAAAATCACTGCATGATCATATTTTATTGTGGTAAAATAAGCGTAATCTAGAGGTCTTTGCCTTTCATATAAGCCACGATTAATACCAAATGATCAACTAGAAGTCAAGTTATTATTTGTTGTTCCTAAAACTTGGATAGGTGACAAATTACATATATATATATATATATATATATATATATATATATATATATATATATATATATATATATATATATATATATATATATATATATACATAATGTAAAAACTATACTGGTAACTTAATTGTTTTATGTTCAATCAACTTAAATTTGTAAAAACTTAAAGTATTAAACTGTGTTAAACTTAAGTATTGTATTGTTTTAATGCATTTTAAATTTATAGTTTGAACAAGCAGCAAAAGTCATTTTTAAGTATTCATATATAAATAAAAAAATAAAAAATTATATATATATATATATATATATATATATATATATATATATATATATATATATATATATATATATATATATATATATATATACAGTTAAAGTCAGAATTATTAGCCCCCCTGTTTATTTTTTCCCTATTTTCTGTTTAACAGAGAGAAGATTTCTTCAACACATTTCTAATCATAATAGTTTTAATAACTCATTTCTAATAACTGATTTATTTTATCTTTGCCAGGATGACAGTAATAATATTAGATTAGATATTGTTCAAGACACTTCTATACAGCTTAAAGTGACATTTAAAGGCTTAACTAGGTTAATTAGGTTAACTAGGCAGGTTAGGGTAATTAGGCAAGTTATTGTAAAACAATGGTTTGTTCTGTAGACTAACGAAAATAGTATTAGCTTAAAGGGGCTAATAATTTTGACCTTAAAATGTTTTTTTTTTAATTAAAAACTGCTTTTATTCTAGCCAAAATAAAACAAACAAGACTTTTTCCAGAAGAAAAAATATTATCAGACATACTGTGAAAATTTCCTTGCTCTGTTAAACATCATTTGGGAAATATTTAAAAAAAGAAAAAAAAATTAAAAGAGTGGCTAATAATTCTGACTTCAGCTGTGTGTGTATATATATACACAAATATTTATAATATTTATATTTATGATATTTATGTGCACTTTTATGTAGACTTACAAATAAAGACAGCAAAAGTAATTATCCAAAAAACATGAATGAAAAAATATTTAAAAACTCTGACAATGCTATGTTTAGGTTTGTATTTTAAAGTCAAAGAAATGTCAGATCTGTTTTCAAAGATAAAAACAAAGACAGAAAAGAAATCCAACGCAGTAAATCAAGATCTTCACTTACAGATCTGAGACATTCTGGTGACCCTATGCAACTACTGTACAGTTGTGTTTACTCCTGATATTAATCCAATCACAACACAATACAGCAATACAGCATTCAATACAGGCGTAGATGAGGTCTAGAATGCTTTGAGTTTGTCCGCTTTTGACCACTTCCCCAAAGAGTTGAAAACACAATTCATTGTGTTGTTTTAACACTGAATGCTCATGTGGTCACACAAAAATCACCTGCTCCCTTGCTTTCTTTCCCATTCGCTTGTAACTCATGTACTGTAACATGGGCTTGTGGATTCAGAAGTACTCGTGTGTCACACTGAGAAACAACAAATGCTTCTCAGCAGATCACTGATCACATTTCTGAGAATGTATACTAATACCAGGCGGGGACACAGCCTACATGTCAACTAGCTCTCATGAGAGTTTTAGTAGATTGTTAGGTTAGGGTTAGTTGAAAAATTGGGCTACAGTATGTACTCAGCTAGTGTTTTTCAGCCAACGATAAACTTCTCAATAACTTTTCCCGATGTTATTTGAAATGGACTCCTTGTTTTTAGTGCCATATTGTTGTTTCTTTTAGAACCAAATATTTATAAGTGGACTCTGGCCAAGCTTTTTTTTTCAAAAATAATTTATATATATATATATATATATATATATATATATATATATATATATATATATATATATATATATATATATATATATATATATTTAAAAACTGATGTAAATTGAATTTTTATATAGGGTAAAAGGCCTCATCGACGACTGTTCTTGAATGGCCCAGTCAGAGCCCTGACTTAAACCCAATTGAGCATTTCTGGAGAGAGCTAAAAATGGCTGCCCACCAATGTTTACCATCCAACCTGACAGAACAGGAGAGGATCTGTAAGAAGGAATGGCAGAGGATTGCCAAACCCAGGTGTAAAAAACTTGTTGCAACTTTTCCAAAAAGACTCATAACTGTATTAGATCAAGAGGGAGGCTCCTGCTAAATAGCAAAGGGTCTAAATACCTAGGACCATGTGACGTTTCAGATTTTCTTTTTTAATAAATCTGCAAAAATGTCAACAATTCTGTGTTTTTCCGTCAGTATGGGGGGCTGTGTGTACATTAATGAGGAAAAACAATGAACTTTTAGCAAATGGCTGCAGTATAACAAAGAGTGAAATATTTAAGGGGGTCTTAATACTTTCCGTACCCACTGTAAGTTCTAGTTAGTCAGGTAATGATATTAATAACGTGCAAATGACTTTAAAATGAAAACAGAATGTAAAACTTTAAAAGAGTCAATATTTTGTCCAGTGATCTGCACATCATGTATCCAATAATTTTCTGAAAGCAGAAAGAAGCCACAGACAATCGAAAGGTAAAAAATGTTAATAAAGGTTTATGTGACTATTTTCAATTTCATAAGGTTTCTTTTACAGCATCGATGTTGTAGTTAAAATACAATCAGTTAAATAGACTTAAGCATTCATTCAGGTGTAAAACAAGATGAGAGTGCCGTCAGTACAATAAAAAAAATGATGTCTTGCAAAAGTTGCAAACAATTTATGTGTTGAAAAACAAATTCAATTTTATTAATGTTCATCTTAATTTGTTTGTTTAGATTCAGCCCAAATAAATTGTTTACATCCACTTAACTTAAAAAATTTGAGTAAATCTAAGGAATCATCTTTGAATAATTTTCTTTCAGTGCTAGCAGCAGGCGAGCATAGAAACTCCATTGAAAATACTGGGGTAAAATACGTTTTCCATATTTTTAATCCATTAATGCAGGGCTTTTTGTTAAGTCTGATACCCACTTTATATCCAACCCAGTCTTTTGGATACGTACACCAGTATACGTTTCTGGAGAGTGTGAAATACGTCCCAGGAGCTACGTTTTTTTGTTGCAGTTTTTGTTTTCACCAAATGAGGCCGCTGTGTATGCTTTTTCAGATCTCACATTTTTCTCGCGAGTGCCATTCACACCTGCTGCTCTCATGTAAATCCACCAGAGGCCGCTGTGGATGCTTTTATCAGATCTCATATTTATCTCGCGAGTGCCATTCACGCCTGCTGTTCTCATGTAAATCCACCAGAGGCAGCTGTGTATGCTTTTTCAGATCTCACATTTATCTCGCGAGTGCTATTCACGCCTGCTGTTCTCATGTAAATCCACCAGAGGCCGCTGTGGATGCTTTTTCAGATCTTATATTTATCTCGCGAGTGCCATTCACGCCTGCTGTTCTCGTGTAAATCCACCAGAGGCCGCTGTGTATGCTTTTTCAGATCTCACATTTATCTCGCGAGTGCCATTCACGCTTGCTGTTCTCAGGTAAATCCACCAGAGGCCGCTGTGTATGCTTTTTCAGATCTCAAATTTATCTCGCGAGTGCCATTCACGCCTGATGTTCTCGTGTAAATCCACCAGAGGCCGCTGTGTATGCTTTTTCAGATCTCACATTTATCTCGCGAGTGCTATTCACGCCTGCTGTTCTCGTGTAAATCCACCAGTGGCCGCTGTGTATGCTTTTTCAGATCTCACATTTATCTCGCGAGTGCCATTCACACCTGCTGTTCTCGTGTAAATCCACCAGAGGCCGCTGTGTATGCTTTTTCAGATCTCACATTTATCTCGCGAGTGCCATTCACGCCTGCTGTTCTCGTGTAAATCCACCAGTGGCGCTGTGTATGCTTTTTTCAGATCTCACATTTATCTCGCGAGTGCCATTCACACCTGCTGTTCTCGTGTAAATCCACCAGAGGCCGCTGTGAATGCTTTTTCAGATCTCACATTTATCTCGCGAGTGCTATTCACGCCTGCTGTTCTCGTGTAAATCCACCAGAGGCGGCTGTGTATGCTTTTTCAGATCTCATACTTATCTTGCGAGTGCCATTCACACCTGCTGTTCTCGTGTAAATCCACCAGAGGCCGCTGTGTATGCTTTTTCAGATCTTATAATTATCTCGCGAGTGCCATTCACACCTGCTGTTCTCGTGTAAATCCACCAGAGGGCGCTGTTGACTGACAGACTAACTGACCGACTAACCAACCGATCCACCCACCACCACATTCCCTAAACCCAACCAATAGTGTTTTAAAAAGCAATCCAGAAAAAAAAATTCCTCGCGTTCACCTGATTTTCTACCACGTTTTCAGATCTTCTCACATTCTAGCCCTGTTAGTTACTTGTTTATTTTATTTTTTGGCTTTTGTGTAACCTGCTTTCTGAAACCGTTCTTCACCAGATTCGATCCCCATCGTCATGGTCATTTCTGCTCTGCATCCACTGACTTACATGGTGAGCTACTGAGCAAACTGGTCAAAAAGTAAAACCTGGCAGAAAAGCCATCCATATGGAGGTAAGTGGTCAGCTAGTAGCGTGAAAAGGAACAGAAGCCGTCAGTGGCGTCATACCAGTGACGCCTTAGCCTTCCTTTTAAAGATGATATGTAGCCATCTGTAGCTCTGGGTACATAATTCGCACTCTCTTGAAATGTATGCAGGGGTACACATCCACAATGAACCTGTGATGTTTATATCTACCAGGCAGCGAAGATTACTAATTTTTAAAGAAATCAGATCAGGGCAATGATGTGACGGATCCCCGTAAGCGCTTGAACTGAGTTACTTTGAAAAGTAGTCTGTGTGCATATACCACATTGACATGCACACGTTATTTTTGCTTTTATTATAGGACAACAATCTGACAGGAACCAAAATTGAGATGGAGCGACATGGTGGCTCAATGGTTAGCACTGACGCCTTACAGCAAGAAGGTCGCTGGTTCGAGTCGGGGCTGGGCCAATTGGCATTTCTGTATGGAGTCTGCATGTTTTCCTCATGTTGGCATGGGTTTCCTCCGGGTGCTTCAGTTTCCCCCACAGTCCGAAGGCATGCGCTATTGCATGAACTACATTGTCCGTAGCGTATATGTGTTATTGTGAGAGCGTTTGGGAGTTTTCCAGTACTGGGTTGCAGCTGGAATGGCAACCGCTGTGTAAAACATATGCCGGAATAGTTGGTGGTTCATTACACTGTGGCGACCCCTGATGAATAAAGGGACTAAAGTTAAAACGAAGAGACTTCTCTTGAACCCGGAACATTCCAGATATGAGGTCATGAGAAAAGCATTAGCTAACAGCACTCTTTGTAACGTGTCTGAGGTCAAAAGGTACAGGTATCTGCTCATCCCATAGCAGAAACACACGTCTGCGGTGTGTGTGTGTGTGTGTGTGTGTATGTATGTGTGTGTTCTTACCTTCACCTGCCATCTGACGCGACATCTGCCCACACACACGCACACACAACCACAGGTTTGTTTCTGTGAATTGTGGGGACATTCCATAGGTGTCATGGATTGGTCAGGCTCTCACGACCCCCACTCACGAAGATCACCATCACCTGACTTCTAATGAGCACACAGCTGCATCACATTCACGAGCACCAGATAAAAGCACAGCACTCCAGTCGCTCATTGTCCGGGCTCGTCTCGACGAAAGCGGACAACTGAGCGACCACTCAGCGTAGTCATCCTCAGCTAAAACAAACGATTTACTTACCTGTTCTCTTTGTATTCCTCCTAGTCTTCCTGGTCCTCCCGAATCGTCCTGTCTTCCAGTCCTTCCAAGTCTGTGTCATCCTCTGTCAGCTGTATCTGGTGTGTGCTGTCCATCCTCGTGTATTCCTGTTACCCAGCCACGGAGGAAAAGACCCCAACATCATTCCTGATCCTCCTGGCTATCCTTCATGTGCTCCTTGTTGTCATTTAATAAACACCCTAACGTTTCCTTACCTCTGTCTCCTGTCCGCTTCATAACAGAAGCCCGGACCCATAACGACGACAACATGAGCACCCCCGATCACCTTCAAGAGCTGGTGGACCAGTTGAAGCGGATTCTACAGCCACCAGCTCCACTTTCCAACGCACCACCAGCACCGAGCACTTCCGCCTCCACAGTTTCTTCTTCGGCCCTTCCTTCCAGTCCCATGGCCCGACCAGCGCCCTACTCAGGCGGAGCGGGGGAGTGCAATGGTTTTCTGTTACAATGTTCCCTCATATTCGAAATGCAACCTTCTCTATATCCCACAGATAAGTCGAAGATCGCCTACATCGTATCTCTACTCTCTGGACCTGCACTTAAATGGGCTGAGACGATCTGGAACCAAGCCGGGCCGGTCATGAATTCCATCACTACCTTCACGGAGTATTTCAAAGAGGTGTTTGGACGTTCTGATGGGGAAGTAGCCGCTGGAGAGCAGCTGTATCATCTAAAGCAAGGTACTCTATCTACACAGGAATATGCTCTCCGGTTTCGCACTCTAGCAGCTGCAAGTGGATGGAATGAGAGATCGTTGTTGACCACGTACCGGCTCGGCTTGGAACCCACTCCCCGAATCCAACTGGCCACATTAGATGATACAATGGGTCTGGAGAGATTCATCCAACATTCTCTCCGATGTTCCGATCGTCTCCGTTCCTATCAACAGGACACCATCACCCCCTCGTCTGCACTCCTCCAATCGCCTGAGTCAACAGCCTCTCCAGAACCAGAACCCATGATAATAGAGTCTGGAAGACTGACATCAGCGGAACGACAGAGGAGGCTGACCCGGGGTCTGTGTCTATACTGCGGTGTCAGTGGACACACCCGTATGGAGTGTCCCCTTCGTCCCATTCGGACTTCAGTGAGTGTATTCAGTACGAATATTGAACAATGTAAACCACTTACTACCACCGTACAAATAACTACTGCCTCTATTTCTCTCCTTGTCACAGCCCTCATCGACTCCGGGTCAGCAGGGAACTTCATCTCCCAATCCCTCTGTCGTCAACTCCACCTCCGTACTGAGGCGTCCTCGCATATATACCAGATACAACCGATAACCCAGTGCACTCGATCTTCGACCCGTATCCATCGACAATGCGAAGACATCCTTCTTCAAGTGGGGTTGTTACATCAAGAGAGGATTCAATTTCTGGTTCTGGAGGGTGCAAATATGGACATCATTCTAGGGCGCCCGTGGCTGGTGAAGCACGATCCCATCATCTCTTGGGGCACAGGAGAGATAAAGAAATGGGGATCTGGATGTACACCTGCCTGTTTTCCAAATCTCCCTCTTCAAGGTCGGAACCCCATTTCTTTGTTTGCAACATCGGTCGAGAGCCCTCCTGAGAAGCAGTCTATCCACATTCCTAAGGAGTACAGCTCCTTTCATGATGTCTTCTGCCCCAAGAGAGCTTCCCAGCTACCGCCGCATCGGCCATGGGACTGCGCGATCGACCTAGTTCCAGATGCCCAGTTGCCAAGAGGTAGGATCTACCCGCTCTCGCTTCCAGAGAATCAGGCAATGGAAGATTACATAAGGGAGGCTCTGAGTCAGGGGTACATACGTCACTCAA
Source organism: Danio aesculapii (assembly GCF_903798145.1). Classification (NCBI taxonomy): domain Eukaryota; kingdom Metazoa; phylum Chordata; class Actinopteri; order Cypriniformes; family Danionidae; genus Danio; species Danio aesculapii. Next base: position 34,366,785 of record NC_079456.1, read on the forward strand.
AATCACCAGCCGCCTCAAGCTTCTTCTTTGTGGCCAAGAAGGACGGAGGGCTGCGTCCATGCATCGACTACAGGGTCCTAAATAACGGTACAGTAAAATACCGATATCCCCTTCCTCTGGTACCAGCCGCTTTGGAACAGCTCCGAGAAGCTAAAGTCTTCACTAAATTGGACCTCCGCAGCGCGTATAATCTGATAAGAATACGTGAGGGGGACCAATGGAAGACAGCATTCGTGACCCCTACTGGCCACTATGAATATGAGGTCATGCCTTACGGTCTGGTCAACGCCCCCTCCGTATTCCAAAACTTCATTCATGAAGTCCTCCGGGAGTTTCTTCACCACTGTGTAATAGTGTACATAGATGACATCCTCATTTACTCCCGGAGTGAGGCCGAACATCGCCAACACGTTGCGGAGGTCCTACACACATTGAGAGAACATCACCTCTACCTCAAAGCGGAGAAATGCTCATTCCACCAGAAGTCGATTCATTTCTTGGGATACATCATTGACCAAACCGGTATACGTATGGATGGGAAGAAAATTGAGGCTGTTCTATCCTGGTCAGAACCCACTTCCATTAAGGAGCTCCAGAGGTTTCTTGGGTTTGCTAACTTTTATAGACGGTTTATCAAGGACTACAGCAGGATTACATCACCTCTCACTAATCTCCTCAAGGGTAAACCCAAAGGACTGGAGTGGACCAAAGAAGCAGCCGCAGCCTTCCGCCTTCTTAAGAAGGAGTTCACAAGGGCCCCACTCCTGACTCATCCTGACCCAAATCTTCCTTTCGTGGTGGAAGTGGACGCATCCACCACCGGCGTCGGGGCAGTATTATCTCAACATCATGATACACCGCCCCGACTGCATCCCTGTGCCTATTTCTCTCGGAAGTTGAGCCCGGCGGAGCAGAATTACAGCATAGGAGACAGGGAGCTTCTAGCAATCAAGCTAGCCTTGGAGGAGTGGCGTCACTGGTTGGAGGGAGCCAAACATCCGTTCCAGGTGATCACAGATCACAAAAACCTCCAATACATCAAAGAGGCCAAGAGACTATGTCCACGTCAAGCCAGATGGTCACTTTTCTTCTCACGTTTTGATTTCTCCATTTCCTATCGTCCAGGACCCAAGAATCTAAGAGCAGACGCTCTCTCTCGTTTACACGAGCATCACGATCATGAAGAACTCCCAACGAAGATTCTTCCCGAACACATCTCCATTTGTCCGATCACCTGGAACGCTCCTCCAGTCGTTGCCACTCCGGAAGCCCCTGCTCCGCCGGGATGCCCTCCTCATCGGCAGTTCATACCACCTGAACACCGGGTAGATCTGATCCACTCCTTACATACCTCGCTAGGCACTGGACATCCAGGGATCAACAATACTCTCTCGCTAGTATCCCAACGATTCTGGTGGCCAAACATGGCAAGGGATGTGAGGCAATATGTTCAGGGCTGTAAGGACTGTGCCCAATCCAAGAGCCCACGTCATCTACCCGCTGGAAAGCTCCATCCCTTGCCGATTCCGAACCGTCCCTGGTCACACCTAGGAGTGGACTTTATCACTGACCTCCCTTCGTCAGAAGGTAATACCTGTATTCTAGTCATAGTAGATAGATTCTCAAAGTTTGTCAAACTAATCCCTCTGAAAGGTCTTCCCACAGCCTTTGAAACTGCCGACAATATCTTTAATCAAGTCTTCAGGTCATTTGGTATTCCAGAAGATATTGTGTCGGACAGAGGTCCACAGTTCATCTCACGTCTATGGAAAGCCTTCTTCAAGCTCCTAGGTGTGGCCGTCAGCCTCTCTTCTGGATATCATCCCCAAACCAACGGGCAGACAGAGAGGAAGATTCAGGAGGTGGGACGGTTCCTGAGGACCTTCTGCAGTGGTCACCAGAACTCCTGGAGCCAGTATTTGGGCTGGGCAGAATATGCCCAAAATTCACTGCGGCAACCCTCCACCGGACTCACGCCATTCCAGTGCGTCCTGGGCTTCCAACCACCGCTCTTTCCCTGGGATGGCGAACCATCTGATGTCCCCGCAGTGGATCACTGGTTCCGGGAGAGCGAGAGAGTCTGGGACGAGGCTCATCAACATCTGCAGAGGGCAGTCCGTCGAAGCAAGGTAACCGCCGATAGGAGAAGGTCTGAAGAACCCAGATACACACCCGGACAAAAGGTGTGGCTATCCACCCGGGACATACGCATGCGACTGCCCTCTCGCAAGTTAAGTCCCCGATTTGTTGGTCCCTTCACCATCGTGGAACAGGTTAACCCCGTCACCTACAACTACAATTACCCTCTCACTACCGTATTCACCCTACATTCCACGTATCACTCCTGAAACCCTATCACGATCCTGTTCTTCCCTCCACAGAGCCTGACCACGAAGAGGAACCCCCTCCTCCACTGCTCCTAGAAGAAGGAGCCGTCTACGCAGTGAAGGAGATCTTGCGTTCCCGACGTCGTGGTGGCCAGTTGGAGTACCTGGTGGACTGGGAAGGGTACGGCCCCGAAGAAAGGACATGGGTTCCCAGAGCTGATATTCTCGATCCTAGTCTCATGGTGGAGTTTCATGAGAGCCACCCTGAGTTCCCAGCGCCTAGAGGCAGAGGGAGACCACCACGGCGTCGGAGGTGTCGGCCCTCAGGAGCGGGCCCTGGGGAGGGGGGTACTGTCATGGATTGGTCAGGCTCTCACGACCCCCACTCACGAAGATCACCATCACCTGACTTCTAATGAGCACACAGCTGCATCACATTCACGAGCACCAGATAAAAGCACAGCACTCCAGTCGCTCATTGTCCGGGCTCGTCTCGACGAAAGCGGACAACTGAGCGACCACTCAGCGTAGTCATCCTCAGCTAAAACAAACGATTTACTTACCTGTTCTCTTTGTATTCCTCCTAGTCTTCCTGGTCCTCCCGAATCGTCCTGTCTTCCAGTCCTTCCAAGTCTGTGTCATCCTCTGTCAGCTGTATCTGGTGTGTGCTGTCCATCCTCGTGTATTCCTGTTACCCAGCCACGGAGGAAAAGACCCCAACATCATTCCTGATCCTCCTGGCTATCCTTCATGTGCTCCTTGTTGTCATTTAATAAACACCCTAACGTTTCCTTACCTCTGTCTCCTGTCCGCTTCATAACAATAGGTTTCCTTTGTTTTCGCACTGTACAGACTGTATTTTCTAATGCCCAAGCCTAACCCTAAACTCTCCACCCTCACAGGAAACTGCGTGCTGTTTTACTGTCTGAATAAAAACTCATTCTGTATCATTCATAAGCTTTTAGAGAAATAATTCGCCAGCCTCTCGTAATAAAAGTGTAATACCCATGTAATTATACACACGTGTGTCCTGACGTTGTAAAAACATGCATGCACACACAGACACACTCACACACACACACTCACAGACACGAATGCACGGGCAGACACACTCACAGATGCACACCTGTAGGCGGTGGTCATGGTTGACTGTAATGCCCCAGAGCTGTTGTTTGTGCACATCAACAAACTATCCATGTCCGTTCCACCCAAATAATGTCTCCGAGCTTCAATGAGTTACACACTCATGCTACTGTACAACACCAAATCAGAAAAGGGTGGGACAGTTTGGAAAACGCAAATAAAAAAGACAGTAGTGATTTCTAAATTGACTTTGACTTGTATTTCATTACAGACAATACAACAAGCATTATTTAATGAGTTCCTCATGATACTAATTGTTTTGTTTTTATAAACAACCAATTTTGGTTCTTGCAACACATTTCAGTAAAGCATTTACCACTTTGTAATGTTACCGTTCCTTTTCACAACACTTAAAAGACATTTTGGGACTGAAGACACCAAGTGATGAAGAGTTTCAGATGTCATCTTGTCCCATTCTTCCTGCAAACAAGTCTTAAGGTGGGCAATTCAATGGTAAGCAATTGCAATTCAAAATGCACCACGCATTCTCTATTGGAGACAGGTCAGGACTGCAGACAGGCCAGTCAAGTACCTGTATCTTTTTCCTCCGCAGCCAGGACTCTGTAATGTGTGCAGAATGTGGTTTTGCATTGTCTTGTTGAAATATGCATGGGCGTCCCTGGAAAAGAAGGCAGTATAAGAATAGGCATCTGTTTAGCTGTGCCTTTACTGAATGAGCACTGTGCTACGTCCGACAGATCGCACTATTATGTTTTTCTCTTCTTTTTTATTAGTTTATAGCACATTTGATCTGTTTTTATGCTTTTTTTTTTTTTACAATTTTTATTATTTGTTTTTATTTCTCTTATACTTGTTTTTTTAGTCCTGTTTATGTAAAGCGCTTCGAATTGCCACTGTGTATGAAATGTGCTATTTAAATAAACTTGCCTTGCCTTGCCTATAATGCGCTGACACAACCCCATACCTTGACAGACCCTGGCTTTTGGACTTATTGCTGGTAGCAGTCTGGATGATGACCACGGTGTCCATTTATCCCCAAAAAATACCTGAAATACTGATTCATCTGACCACAGTACACATTTCCACTGTGCGATGGTCCATCCCAGATGCCTCCGAGCCCAGAGAAATCGACGATGCTTCTGGACACTGTTAACATAGGGCTTCCTTTTGGCACAATACAGTTTTAACTGGCATTTGTGGATGTATCTATGTATTGAGATACTTGACAAAGGTTTGCCTAAGTAGTCCTGAGCCCATGTGGTGATATGGCGTCTAGATGAACAAGGATCCTTGATACAGTGCCGCCTGAGTGATCAGAGATCACGGTTGTTCAGCTTAGGCTTGCCCCTTTGTCCTTTACGCACCGAAATTCCTCCAGATTCCTTGAATCTTTAACGCTGTTCTGCACTGTTGAAGGTGAAATATCCAAATGTCTTCCTATCTTTCTTTGAGGAGCATTGGTTGTAAACATTTTTATAATTTTCTCACGTACAGTATTTGTTGGCAGACTGGCGGATCCTCTGCCCATCTTTGCTCCTAAAGGACTAGTGGTGCTCAACCCTGTTCCTGGAGATCGACCTCTCTGCAAAGTTCAGCTCCAACCCTGATCAAACACACCTGAACCAATTAATTAGGACCTGAACAGCACTTGAAAATTACAGGCAGGTGCGTTTGTTATGGGTTGCAACTGAAATCTGCAGGAAGGTAGATCTCCAGGAACAGGGTTGGTCACCCCTGGACTAGACCTTTGCTTGAATGTTGCTTTTGTACCAAATCAAAATTACAATCACCCGTTGACATCACCTGTTTCAAATCACATCATTATTCACCAGAAACCCTAAACTTCTCCTGTCACAACTTTTATTGGAATGTGTTGCAGGTCTGAATGACAGGAAAGGATGGATATTTACAAATGAAATGAAGTTCATCAGACAAAACTTGTGTTCATATTGTCTGCAATGAAATAAAAGTCAATTTGGAAATCTCTACTTTCTTTTTTATTTGTGTTTCTATACTGTCCAAACTTTTTCTGATTTGGGGCCGTACATAATATTAAATGCTTCATTTCAGGATCTCAATCTATATTCTGCCTAATTGTGCACAGTTACACTGTAAAAAAACTATTTTTATTACTTTAGTGATTATTTTTGTCTTCTTTCTAGTCCAAATATCTCAACATTATTAAATCAAGAAGCATTTTCTAGACAAGCAGTTTTCAGAAATGCTACAGTATGTTAAAATCGAGTGAGTTTCTCCTTAAAGCAAGCAAAATAATCTGGCAATGGGGTAAGCAGAATAATCATATTTAAAACCAAACTAAGATAATTTAGCTTACCCTTTTGGCAGAATATTTAGCTTGTTTTAAGGAGAAACCTACTTAATTTTGACTTATTATTTCTGAAAATAATACATACATTTTTTCTTGTCTAGAAAATGCTTCTTGATTTAAGTGTTTTTTAGATATTTGGACAAGAAACAAGACAAAAACTCTACATTACATACACTACATTATTATAATCTTGCCGCCTATCCAAGTTTTAGGAACAACAAATAATAACTTGACTCCTAGATGATCATTTGGTATCAGAAGTGGCTTGTTTAAAAGGCAAAGGCCTCTAGATTACGCTTATTTTACCAAAATAAAACATGATCATGCCTTGATTTTGAAGATTTGCAGAAGAATTTGCCCTCTCCTGTGCTTTGTAATGTAATGGGCAGCACAAATGTTTTGATACCTAAGGCTGTTGATGTTGCCATCCACTCTGCAGATCTCTCGCATGCCCCTAAACTGAATGTTACCCCAAACCATGAATTTTCCTTCACCAAACTTGACTGATTTCTGTGAGAATCTTGAGTCCGTCCAGTAGGTCTTCTGCAGTATTTGTGATGATTGGGATGCAGTTCAACAGACGATTCAGCAGAAAAATCGACCTTCTGCCACTTTTCCAAATGATCAACTTGAAGTCAAGTTATTATTTGTTGCTCTTACTACTGGGATCGACAACAAGACTTTTGTCAGGGAGTGTAAGTGTACAGTAGACTGATCCCGCCGCAGACACCAACACTAACCGTCCGGTATCTCCAGCTGCTGTTTTCTCCTCCAGTCGGATGTTTTCGCTCAGGTTTTGCGACTGCCCTCATGTAGATTGTAGGCTAGAGTTACTGGTCGAGCCAGTCGACTACACTACACTGTAAATATGCAGTTTTCCATATGTTATTTTTCCCCATTTATTTCTGCATTTTGAGAGCTTGATCTTTCTTCACAGCAACTTTTTACCTTAAAAAGTTGAACAAAAAATAAGATATTTTGAAGAATGTTGAAAACCTGTAACCATTGACTTCCATTTGTTTTTATTGAACTGTTTTTCTCTTAAACAAAAAATAAGATATTTTGAAGAATGTTGGAAACCTGTAACCATTGACTTCCATTTGTTTTTATTGAACTGTTTTTCTCTTAAACAAAAAATAAGATATTTTGAAGAATGTTGGAAACCTGTAACCATTGACTTCCATTTGTTTTTATTGAACTGTTTTTCTCTTAAACAAAAAATAAGATATTTTGAAGAATGTTGGAAACCTGTAACCATTGACCTCCATTTGTTTTTATTAAACTGTTTTTCTCTTAAACAAAAAATAAGATATTTTGAAGAATGTTGAAAACCTGTAACCATTGACTTCCATTTGTTTTTATTGAACTGTTTTTCTCTTAAACAAAAAATAAGATATTTTGAAGAATGTTGGAAACCTGTAACCATTGACCTCCATTTGTTTTTATTGAACAGTTTTTCTCTTAAACAAAAAATAAGATATTTTGAAGAATGTTGAAAACCTGTAACCATTGACTTCCATTTGTTTTTATTGAACTGTTTTTCTCTTAAACAAAAAATAAGATATTTTGAAGAATGTTGGAAACCTGTAACCATTGACTTCCATTTGTTTTTATTGAACTGTTTTTCTCTTAAACAAAAAATAAGATATTTTGAAGAATGTTGGAAACCTGTAACCATTGACCTCCATTTGTTTTTATTGAACAGTTTTTCTCTTAAACAAAAAATAAGATATTTTGAAGAATGTTGAAAACCTGTAACCATTGACTTCCATTTGTTTTTATTGAACTGTTTTTCTCTTAAACAAAAAATAAGATATTTTGAAGAATGTTGGAAACCTGTAACCATTGACTTCCATTTGTTTTTATTGAACTGTTTTTCTCTTAAACAAAAAATAAGATATTTTGAAGAATGTTGGAAACCTGTAACCATTGACTTCCATTTGTTTTTATTGAACTGTTTTTCTCTTAAACAAAAAATAAGATATTTTGAAGAATGTTGGAAACCTGTAACCATTGACCTCCATTTGTTTTTATTAAACTGTTTTTCTCTTAAACAAAAAATAAGATATTTTGAAGAATGTTGAAAACCTGTAACCATTGACTTCCATTTGTTTTTATTGAACTGTTTTTCTCTTAAACAAAAAATAAGATATTTGAAGAATGTTGGAAACCTGTAACCATTGACCTCCATTTGTTTTTATTGAACAGTTTTTCTCTTAAACAAAAAATAAGATATTTTGAAGAATGTTGAAAACCTGTAACCATTGACTTCCATTTGTTTTTATTGAACTGTTTTTCTCTTAAACAAAAAATAAGATATTTTGAAGAATGTTGGAAACCTGTAACCATTGACTTCCATTTGTTTTTATTGAACTGTTTTTCTCTTAAACAAAAAATAAGATATTTTGAAGAATGTTGGAAACCTGTAACCATTGACCTCCATTTGTTTTTATTGAACAGTTTTTCTCTTAAACAAAAAATAAGATATTTTGAAGAATGTTGAAAACCTGTAACCATTGACTTCCATTTGTTTTTATTGAACTGTTTTTCTCTTAAACAAAAAATAAGATATTTTGAAGAATGTTGGAAACCTGTAACCATTGACTTCCATTTGTTTTTATTGAACTGTTTTTCTCTTAAACAAAAAATAAGATATTTTGAAGAATGTTGGAAACCTGTAACCATTGACCTCCATTTGTTTTTATTAAACTGTTTTTCTCTTAAACAAAAAATAAGATATTTTGAAGAATGTTGGAAACCTGTAACCATTGACCTCCATTTGTTTTTATTAAACTGTTTTTCTCTTAAACAAAAAATAAGATATTTTGAAGAATGTTGAAAACCTGTAACCATTGACTTCCATTTGTTTTCATTGAACTGTTTTTCTCTTAAACAAAAAAGAAGATATTTTGAAGAATGTTGGAAACCTGTAACCATTGACTTCCATTTGTTTTTTATTTATTTTCCCCATTTATTTCTGCTTTTGAGTTACATTATGAGAGCTTAATCTTTCTTCACAGCAACTTCTAACCTTAAAAAGTAGAAAAAACGTGACTTTTTTATGAACATTTTTAGTTTGCATTGCTATATTGACTGGGTTGGTGTTGTATATTACGCTACTAAAACCTTGTAATACACTGCAGCACATTTTCTGTTATAATACAGACTCATTTCTCTATATATTATTATATAATTATTTCAAACGACTAAAAAGTCAATAAAAGTCGCTCTTGTTAAACTGTAGAGTGGAATTTTCACCATCAAAAGTCGAAAGAGCAGAGATTAACATCCCATAATACAATTCACAACTGTAAATAAATGGAAAACACACACAATACTGAAACTGTTCATTCACAGATATGATTTACAGTGTAGCTTTACCAACAGACCAGGACTCAACAAGAGACCGCCCACCGACTGCAGTGTTTTATCGCAGACCTTTGGCAAGCGGGAATGTTTTCGCACACGCAATCGCTTCAATCTTGCCTGACGGAGGAACCGAAATCTAATGACAAGATGCTGCTTGATTTGTGTGGGACGATTGCATGAGTGTCTGGATAATTCTGAGGAATAAAAACTGATGAGTGGCATTTTATTTGGATTATTCACATGTATGTCAGTTTAGCCACAGTCAATCAAATATAAGCCATTCGTATAGACTGATTCTAAAGAGGTGAAAATGTTAGTTAAAGTGACAGTTCACCACAAAAAAATGATTAATAAATAAATTTACTCATCCTTGGCTTGTTTTCTGTAACATTTTTGAGTTTCTTTTTTATTATAAAACAATCTGATAAACAAAAAAAAAGAGATATTTTGAAGAATGTTGGAAACCTGTAACCATTGACTTCCATGTGTTTTTCCTACTGTTGAAGTCAATGGTTACCGGTTTACAACATACTTCAAAATACCTATTAATAAACTCAAACTTGTTGAGAATGATAAAAGAGTTTAATTTCTGTGTGAATTATTACATGTCAATTACCACAAACAACTTTCTTTGAATGTAACAAACTTGTTTCATTTTATTGGTTTAATCGCAATTTCATTTCTAAGGATTTGTTTTACATGTCGTAAACAGAGAGTTCACAAAAAAAAAATTAAATTTAAAAGTCATAATTTATTCACATAATTTAATCACCCGTTTCTTTCTTGAGTTGACTACCATTTGTTTTCCTGAACATTTTTCTGATAAAACAAAAAAGAAGATATTTTGAAGAATGTTAGAAACCTGTAACCATTGACTTTCATTTGTTTTTATTGAAGTTTTTTTGTTAGAACAAAAAAGATATTTTGAAGAATGTTGAAAACCTGTAACCATTGATTACCATTTGTTTTTCCTACTATTGAAGTCGATGCTTACAAACAAATGTAAAACTACTTAAAAGTAATATCACACACTGCTTTTATGTTACAACCTTGCAATTTGAACTTTATTTGTATGATTTTATTTAATTAATTGCAAATTTATTTCTTGGGAATTGTTTACGGGCATCACGGTGGTGCAGCACAATTGCCTCACAGCAAGAAGGTCATTGGTTCGAACCTCGACTGGGTCAACTGGCATTTCTGTGTGGTGTTTGCATGTTCTCCCCGTGTTGGCGTGGGTTTCCTCCGGGTGCTCCGGTTTCCCCCACAGTCCAAACACATGTGATACAAGTAAATTGGGTAGGCTAAATTGTCCATAGTGTATGTGTGTGAATGAGTGTGTATCAATGTTTCGCAGTGATGAGTTGCAGCTGGTAGGGCATCCACAGCGTAAAAACATATTCTAGATAAGTTGGCGGTTCATTCCGCTGTGGCGACCCCAGATTAATAAAGGGCCAAAAAGAAAATGAATGAATGAATGAATGGGAATTGTTTACACATTGTAAATGGACAGATCACCCAAAAACAATATTAATCAATAAACAAACAAACAAACAAATAAATCTGTCATTATTTACTCATCCTCTACTTGTTTCAAACCTTTTGAGTTTCTTTCTTCTGTAGAACACAAAAAAAGATATTTCGAACAATGTTGGAAACTTGTAACTATTGACTTCTATTTGGTTTTCCTACTATGGAAGTCAATGGTTTTCAGTTTCCAACATACTTCAAAATACCTATCAATAAACTCAAACTTGTACAGAAGAAGTAGAGGGTGAGAAAATGAAGGAATAGTTCCTCAAATAATTCATAGCATACAACGTTCATGTTACAAACTTGCAACCGGAACTTTATTTGTTTTATTAAATTTTTCTAGAGTGAAGTTTTATTTCTTGGGAATTTGTTTACACATCATAAATGGACAGTTCACCCCAAAACAATAATAAATATATAAATGAATAAATCTGTTTTCTCATCCTTTACTTGTTCCAAACATTCTGTAGAACACAAAAGAAGATAGTTTGAAGAATGTTGGAAACCGGTACCCATTGACTTGCATTTGTTTTTCCTACTATGGGAGTCAATGGTTACCGGTTTCCAACATGCTTCAAAATAGCTATCAATAAACTCAAACGTGAACAGAACAAGTAGAGGGTGAGAAAATAGCGAAAAGTTCCTCAGATAATTCATAACATACAACGTTCATGTTACAAACTTGCAACCGGAACTTTATTTGCTCAATTTTATTTATTTAATTGCAACTTTATTTCTTGGGATTTTTTTCACTGTGATTTATCCAACGCTATCTCACAGCAATTCGTAACTTTAATTTAGTAGCTATTTTGTATAAATTTTGTACAATTTAGTATGATTTGCTCATCTGCCAATGACGGTTGGGTTTAGGGGCGGGGTTCGGTGCCACGTCTCCTTTTAAAAATCATACACTTTTATATTACTGAACTCATATCAACTCAAATTACACACTAAACTGACAAAAAAGTAAAATAGCTACGTTTCCTCGTGAGATCAGGCTGGATTTATCTGTAAATTTCATCAGACTGACAGCAGATGTCTTGCTGTGACACTGATCCACCGTTTACCAGAGTATTACGCATAGTTTAGTCAAAAAAACGTCAAGTGCTAATGCTACATATGAGTGTCTGAACTGCAGGCCTTCAGCCCTCGTTTCCCGCCGTCACACAGCTAACAATTATCTTGATGTTAATCGCCGTCTGATGGCCATGAGGGGCTGACCTTTGACCTCGCCTTACTTCTGCAGCAGATCTTATCAGTTTGACAGGCCCGTCAGACGTGGACGGATGTGTCCTGCGAGCTAAAGTGTGCTTTGGGAGAAAACCGAAGCAGGTGCCAGAAACACAAGTCAGGATTAATCAATAAAAATAGGATTAGATGCTAAAATCTCGTCTTTGTGGGATTAATTGTCTTATTTTGGTATATTTTTGACAGAATCTGCTAGAAATACTACGTTTATTGGAGGGTTAGCTTACAGAACACACAAGTTAATGAATGCATAGTAACACTATTATTACTATATTATTACTATTACTATATTATTACTATTAATCAATAACCAGGAGGATTGGATGCTTCTGAAATCTCTTTGTAGGAATATTTGTTTTATTGTGGTATATTTTTGACAGAATCTGCTACAAACACAATGGTACTGGAGGGCTAGCTTAGTTGTTTTATACACACATGCATACAGTGCATCTGGAAAGTATTCATAGCGATTCACTTTTCCCACATTTTTTTTTGTTACAGCCTTATTCCAAAATGGATTAAATTAATTTATTTCCTCTAAATTCTACACACAATCCCCCATAATGACAATACGAAAAAAGAGTTTTTGAAATTACAAACTTATTAAAAATAAAAAAGCTGTAAAATCACATGTACATCAGTATTCACATCAGCATTCCTTTGGTGTGAAGCTCTAAATTGAGCTCAGGTACATTCTGTTTCCACTGATCATTCCTGAGATGTTTCAGCAGCTTCATTAGAGTTCACCTGTGGTCAATTCAGTTGATTAAACATGATTTGAAAAGCCATACACCTGTCTATATAAGGTCCCAGGGTTGACAGTGCATGTCAAAGCACAAACCAAGTATGAAGACAAAGGAATTGTCTGTAGACCTCAGAGACAGGATTGTTTCGAGGCACTAGGCTGGGAAAGATTACAGAAAAATGTCTGCTGCTCTGAAAGTTCCAATGAGCACAGTGGCCTCCATCATCCGTAAGTGGAAGATGTTTAACCACCAGGACTCTTGCTAGAGCTGGCCAACCATCTAAGTTGAGTGATCGGAGGAGAAGGGCCTTAGTCAGGGAGGTGATCAATAACCCGATGGTCACTCTATCTGAACTCCAGCGTTCTTCTGTGGAGAGAGGAGAATCTTACAGAAGGACAACCATCTGTGCAGCAATCCACCAATCAGGCCTGTATGATAGAGTGGCCAGACAGAAGCCACTCACCGCCTGGAATTTGCCAAAAGGCATCTGAAGGAGTCTCAGACCATAAGAAACTAAACTCTCTGGTCAGATGAGACTCAAATTGAACTCTTTGGAGTGAATGCCAGGCGTTGCGTTTGGAGAAAAGCAGGCATCGCTCATCACCAGGCTAATAATCTCCCTACAGTGAAGCATGGTGGTGGCAGCAACATGCTGTGGGGATGTTTTTCAGCAGCAGGAACTGGAAGACTAGTCAGGATAGAGGGAAAGATGAATGCAGCAATGTACAGAGACATCCTGAATGAAAACCTGCTTCAGGGTACTCTTGGCCTGAGACTGGGGTAACGGTTCATCTTCCAGCAGGACAATGACCCAAAGCACACCGCCAAAATATCAATGGAGTGGCTTCACAACAACTCGGTAAATGTCCTTGAGTGGCCCAGCCAGAGCTCAAACCTAAATCCTACTGAACATCTCTGGAGAGATCTGAAAATCACTGTACAGTCATGTGAGTGTCCCAGTAATGCTCAACAGTACAGTAATGTGAGTGTCCCAGTAATGCTCAACAGTACAGTAATGAGAGTGTCCCAGTAATGCTCAACAGTACAGTAATGAGAGTGTCCCAGTAATGCTCAACAGTACAGTAATGTGAGTGTCCCAGTAATGCTCAACAGTACAGTAATGTGAGTGTCCCAGTAATGCTCAACAGTACAGTAATGTGAGTGTCCCAGTAATGCTCAACAGTACAGTAATGAGAGTGTCCCAGTAATGCTCAACAGTACAGTAATGTGAGTTACCCAGTAATCCTCTACAGTACTGGTGTGTCCGTAGTGTTTCCAGCAGCTGTCCGCTCGGCCTCTGAGTGCTGAGGGTTTCTGACAGGCCGCGCCAGTGACGCGCTCACACACAGATGTCCCGTGACAGCTCTCCGCTGGGATGCAGCTCCCCCCGTCCCGGCCCGTCCCATCCACTTACTGCAGCTGCATCCAGACACACCGTGAGATGTGGCGGTTACAGAACGCTCCACTGGGGGTCTGGGGGATCACACACTGGTCTTTAACCCTGTTCATTACATCAGCCAGTGGCACAGCCCTGGACAGTTATTATGAGGGGAAATAAAACTCTGGATTTGACTTTAGAAGGTTCTTGGGCTAAAAACATTAGACATTACCCATTTTTGTTGATGTACATTTAAGACATTTAAATACATGTTTAAAGGGTCAGTTCATCCAAAAGTGAAAAATTACTCATTACTTACTCTCGCTAAAGAGATTTGAAGCCTTTGTAAGTTATGTATTATTATTTTTTTATTTATTATTATTGTTAAGCACAAAAAAAAAGTTCACACTTAGATATGCTTGGCTTATAAAGCAGGTTTGGCATGCTGTCCCGGGAGAGAACCCTGAGCTCGGAGATATTTGAGCCCAGGGCTCCCGCCTAGTCAATAAGCATATCAGGAGAACCGAGATCAGGTAGGTCTCGAGAGCTCCCCCTTTAGAAAAGGGAGGAAAAGGAGGAGATGGGGTGGAAGGGGGGATTCTTCCAAACGAAGATAGAACAGATAGATCCATTTATAGTAAACTAGGATCACTCTGATTGGATTATTACTGATTACAGATGAGCGGCCAGACGTGCTCAATCATATCACGTGCTCCTCTCTAAAATTAGTTTATGAAACTTCACTTTGTAAAATGTTAGAAACCTGTAACCATTGGCGTTCATTCAAGAAAAAAATTCTATGAGAGTAAATGGTGACAGGTTTTCAACATTTTTCTAAATATCTTGTTCACATGACTCCTTTTGTTGCTGTATTTTAATGACAAGTACTTGTTTATAGGGTCAGTTCACCCACAAGTGAACATTTACTCACTCTTTACTCTCACTTAAGTGGTTTTAAACCTTAATGAAAGATTTTTTTTGTTGAACACAAAATAAGTTAATTTGAAAAATGTTGTAAACCTGTAGGAGTGAAGCGTTGGCGCAGTGGGTAGCGCTGTCACCTCATAGTAAGAAAGTCGCTGGTTCGAGCCTCGACTGGGTCAGTTGACATTTCTGTGAGGAGTTTGCATGTTCTCCCATGTTGGCGTGGGTTTCCTCCGGGTGCTCCGGTTTCCCCAAAAGGCCGAAGACATGCGGTATAGATGAACTGGATGAGCTAAATTGTCAGAATGAAGAAGAAAGGTGATTTAAGTGACTTTGAAGGTGGGATGGTAGTTGGTGGCAGACGGGCTGGTCTGAGTATTTCAGAAACTGCTGATCTATGGGATTTTCATGCACAACCATCTCTAGGATTTACAGAGAATGGTCAGAAAAACAGAAAATATCCAGTGTGCGGCAGTTCTGTGGGCGCAAATGCCTTGTTGATGCCAGAGGTAAGAGGAGAATGGCCAGACTGGTTCCAGCTGATAGAAAAGCAACAGTAACTCGAATAACCACTCGTTACAACCGAGGTCTGCAGAAGAGCATCTCTGAACACACAACATGTCCAACCTTGAGGTGGATGGGCTACAGCAGCAGAAGACCACACCGGGTGCCACTTCTGTCAGCTAAGAACAGGAAACTGAGGCTACAATTCGCACAGGCTCATTAACACTGCAGATGGTAAAATTTGATTTTATTGGTATCATTAAGACAACTAAATTATTTTCAGACACCTAAAGCAGTTTATGAATTGTAACTGAATTTTTCCCTGATGCAATTGCCTCTTTAAATCTTACAAAATGACTTCATTTAAATAAGATTTTATTAAAAGAAGATTAAAAGAAAAATGCTGAACACCCCATTGATTTCCATTGTATTGGTTTTTCCTACTATGGAAGTCAGTGGTTACAGGTTTCTTCGAAACATCTTCTTTTACTCATAAAGGTTTGGAACCACTAAACACATTTTTATTTTCATGAACTATCTCTTTAAGGAGTCATAACCGGTGAGGTCAGAGTTTGTGGAGACATGGAGGTTTCAGTTACACAATCGGCATCATCTCTTATCGTACTACATCTTCTGTTTGGGTTTCCACAGGCCACACATCACTGCTGCTTGTGTTTCCCCTGTGATTGCCATTCACTCGGCCACAATGACTGCATCTGCCTGCTTCTGGGGACGACGCGCTGCGTCTTTTGACAACATTCCCAAAGAGGAAATCTTAAAATAACACACACAAACACAGAAACGGCATCATAAATGTGAATCATCTGAAGTTCATGCATGTTATATCCTTCATTCGTTTTCTTTTCAGCTTAGTCCCTTTATTAATCTGGGGTCGCCACAGCGGAATGAACCGCCAACTTATCTAGCATATGTTTTACGCAGCAGATGCCCTTCCAGCTGCAACCTAATGCTGGGAAACACCCATACACTCTCATTCACACACATACACTACAGCCAATTCCCCTATACTTATGTCTTTGGACTGTGTGGGAAACTGGAGCACCCAGAGGAAACCCACGTCAACACTGGGAGAACATGCAAACTTCACACAAAAATGTCAAATGTCCCAGCAGGGGCTCGAACCAGCAACCTTCTTGCTGTGAGGTGACAATACTTACCACTGAGCCAACATGTCGCTCTATATCAATTCAGGTTTCCAATCTAAAATCAAGCCCAGTTATAAGAGCCACAGATCCCAACAGCGCAAGTCAGCTGAAACTCTGGGAACTCTTCGTTAGCCACCAGGCTAACAAAAAGTAAGCGGTACGTGCTAATTAGACCCTGAACTCAGGTGTTAAACTCTCCACCTCGAAATCCAGCTTACGTAACAGCCTCCGAGTCTTCAACCCACAGCTGTAATTATTGAATTAGCAGAAAAGTTCAGGAGCTTCCTCGAATTTCAGAGCGTTATTTAGCATCCTGATGAAATCTAAATCCCAGGGCTGGCGTGTTTGTGTGTGTGTGTTCGAGTATATCTATACACACCTGCGCAAGGGTTTGTTCGAGGAGTTGGCGGAACATTCTGTGTTACCTGGAGAAAGGAATGTCGAATCCCAACGTTTCTGAATGCTAACAGGTGTTGTGTAAAGACACTGTAAAATGTGATTATTTATTTTACTTGAAAGAATGAGTAAACCTGTTGTAACTTGGAACTATTAAGTAAATTTGACTTATTTTTTGTAATTTTGCACATATTTATTTAACTTAAAAGTCAATTAACTCTTTAAAAGCAAAAGCTTTATTCACTTATTATAAGTAAAGTCAACGCATCGCTTTAAAAGCAACAGGTTTACTCACTTATTATAAGTAAAGTTGACTAATCGCTTTAAAAGCAGCAGGTTTACTCACTTATAATAAGTAAACTAATCACTTTAAAAGAAGCAGAGTTACTCACTCATTATAAATAAAGTCAACAAATCGCTTTAAAAGTAGCAAGTTTACTCATTATAAGTCGACTAATCGCTTTAAAAGCAGCAGATTTATTCAGCTATTTAAGTAAAGTCAACTAATCGCTTTTAAAGCAATGGGTTTACTCATTAATTTAGGTAAAGTCAAATAATCGCTTTAAAAGAAACGTTTACTCACTTATCATAAGTAAAGTCAACTAATCGCTGTAAAAACAGAAGTTTTACACACTTATTATGAGTACAGTCAACTAATCACTTTAAAAGCAACGGGTTTACTCACTTATCATAAGTAAAGTCATCTAATCGCTTTAAAAGTAGCAGGTTTACTCACTTATTATAAGTAAAGTCGACCAATCGCTTTTAAAAGCAACAGGTTTAATTACTTATTATAAGTAAAGTCAACTAATCACTTTGAAAGTAGCAGGTTTACTCACATATTATAAGTAAAGTCGACTAATCGCTTTAAAAGCAACAGGTTTACTCATAATAAGTAAACAAAGCACTTTAAAAGCAACAGGTTTACTCACTTATTATAAGTAAACTAATTGGTTTATAAGCAACAGGTTTACTCACTTAATATGAGTAAAGTCAACTAATCACTTTAAAAGCAAAAGGTTTACTCACTTATTATAAGTAAAGTCAACTAATCACTTTAAAAGCAACAGGTTTACTCACTTATTATGAGTAAAGTCAACTAATCACTTTAAAAGCAACAGGTTTACTCACTTATTATGAGTAAAGTCAACTAATCACTTTAAAAGCAACAGGTTTACTCACTTATTATGAGTAAAGTCAACTAATCACTTTAAAAGCAACAGGTTTACTCACTTATTATAAGTAAAGTCAACTAATCACTTTAAAAGCAACAGGTTTACTCACTTATTATGAGTAAAGTCAACTAATCACTTTAAAAGCAACAGGTGTACTCACTTATTATGAGTAAAGTCAACTAATCACTTTAAAAGCAACAGGTGTACTCACTTATTATAAGTAAACTAATTGGTTTAAAAGCAACAGGTTTATTCACTTATTATAAGTAAAGTCAACTAATCACTTTAAAAGCAACAGGTGTACTCACTTATTATGAGTAAAGTCAACTAATCACTTTAAAAGCAACAGGTTTACTCACTTATTATGAGTCAAGTAATCACTTTAAAAGCAACAGGTTTACTCACTTATTATAAGTAAAGTCAACTAATCACTTTAAAAGCAACAGGTTTACTCACTTATTATGAGTAAAGTCAACTAATCGCTTTAAAAGCAACAGGTTTACTCACTTATTATGAGTAAAGTCAACTAATCAACAGGTTTACCCACTTATTATAAGTAAACTAATTGCTTAAAGCAACAGGTTTACTCACTTGTTATAAGTAAACTAATAGCTTTAAAAGCAACAGGTTTACTCACTTATTATGAGTAAAGTTGATTAATTACAGATTTACTCGCCTTTTGAAACTAATCACTTTCTAAGCAACAGGTTTGTATTTGTTTTTCCTACTATGGAAGTAAATAGTTACCAGTCTTCAAAATATCTTCTTTTTTGTTCAGCAGAAGAAAGGATCTCATCAAGGTTTGGAAACACTTATGGTGTAGTAAATAGAGTAAATATAAATTTTTCGGTGAACTAACCCTTTAATCCTCAATTTGACTCATTGGTTCATGGAAAGGGCAGACATTTGGCAACCCATTGTGGTAAGAGGAAAACTAATACTCGAGCTCCACCTTGGATTTGAACCTACAACCCCAAATACACAGCCAATGCTTGAAATAAACCAACACATTGTATATAAACCAAATTAACAGAAGCAGCTCAGTGTGCTAATATTTGTTCATAGTGAATGGGTTTTATATTTTAATACTGTTTTTTATTAGGATTGTGAAAGCTGAAATTAGTGTTAAATATTTTGTCACACTCTATTTTAAGGTGCAATTCCTGCTATTAATAAACAATTAACTATAATCTTAATAAACTACTAATTTGCTGCATATTAATATTTTAAATGGGTTTAGGTATTGGGTAAGATTAGTGATGTAAAATAAGATCATACTTTATAAGCGCCTATAAACAGACAATATCGTAATAATAGGCAGGCAGGTAATAAGTCAGTATTAAATGATGTGAATTGATATATAAAATAAAGTGTTGCCGAATATATATATCTCAGGATATTAATATTTTCTGATCTTTTAGAGTATATAGTATGACAGTACTATCACAAATATGGGATGGTATGTGAGAGTTGCATTTAAACACTATTTTTGTAATGCTTTATACAATTTTTGAAAGTTTTTTTTCTTTTTTAAGTTTTAGGCTTACAAAGGCTGCATTTATTTAATAATAAATATTGAAATATTATCATAATTTATATTTTTTACCATTTAATTTGTATGTAAAATGTAATTTATTTCTGTGATTCAATGTTGAATTTTCAGCATCATTACTACAGTCTTCAATGTCACATGATCCTTCAGAAATCATTCAAACAAGCTTATTTCAATGCAAGAAATATTCCTTATTTTTACAAATATTAAAAACAGTTGAGCACGAAGAACCTGCTACGTATAATGACATATTGAGTCACTATCTGGTGATAAAGGACTGTTTTGTTATTTATTTTTTATCATAAGTCCGCTGTTTGTCATGTTTCCAACAGTGAAATAAGTTTACATTGTTTACAAGTGACGAATGGAAATGATACAAATCAGGGGTGCACAAACTTTTGCACAGCATGATTTTTTTACTGTGTCCAGTTTTGATAAGTGATGAATAGAAACGATGCACAAACTTTTGCACAACATGATTTTTACTGTTCGTATTGTTGACAAGTGAAGAATAGAAACTATACAAATCAGGGGTGCACAAACTTTTGCACAACATGATTTTTACTGTTCGTATTGTTGACAAGTGAAGAATAGAAACTATACAAATCAGGGGTGCACAAACTTCTGCACAGCATGATTTTTTTACTGTGTCCAGT
Source organism: Danio aesculapii (assembly GCF_903798145.1). Taxonomy (NCBI): domain Eukaryota; kingdom Metazoa; phylum Chordata; class Actinopteri; order Cypriniformes; family Danionidae; genus Danio; species Danio aesculapii. The sequence continues at coordinate 34,387,192 of NC_079456.1, forward strand.
TTTGACAAGTGAGGAATAGAAACTATACAAATCAGGGGTGCACAAACTTTTGCACAACATGATTTTTACTGTTCGCATTGTTGACAAGTGAGGAATAGAAACTATACAAATCAGGGGTGCACAAACTTTTGCACAAATTGACTTTCACCGTTCACCATTTTAATACATTTCATGTTTGTTTTGAATGACGTTTTGAGCAACGAACAGCCAATTACAAATCCCAATCACTGCAAATGAATACATCAATGATCAAAACTGGTCTTAAGGTTTTGAAATCAAGACACATTTTTATTTTTAGGATTATTCGATGTATAAAATATTGAATGAACAATTATTTTATTTTTTATTTTTATTTAAACCTTTAAATACCTTTCGGAAATGTACCATTGTTCAATTTACTATTAAAAAAAAATAATAATCATACAAATAAAAGGTGTTCGCCAAGTAAACGTTTATGTAAATTTTGTTTTATTTTTGAATGTTTACAGTACAACAAGACCTCACATGTTGCCTAATATCTGATCCAATCTGATTTTTTTTTTTACAACAAACTGTGTCTGACGTCTGTGTTTACATGTGCAACAACACGCTGATAACCATCTGGCAAGAAAATCATGTTGGTGTCCGATTTGGACATTATTGCTTTTGCAGGAGATGTGGGAATAAAACACACTTTATTTTAATCTACAATTCCAACTATTAGAGAGCCTTAACTTTGACTTTTGCTTCAACAAACTCCTTATTTGCTGCTTATTAATAGTATTTTATGTACACTGTACAAAATACATCCGTAAATTAGCAGTTTTCCATATTTTATTTTTCCCATTTATTTCTGTTGTTGTAGCATTGTCATCTCACAGCAAGAAGGTCGCAGGTTTAAGTCCAGGCTGGGCCAGTTGGCGTTTCTGTGTGGAGTTTGCATGTTCTCCCCATGTCTCCGGGTGCTCAGGTTTCCTCCACAAGTCCAAACACATGCGCTGTAGGTGAATTGAATCAACTAAATTGTCTGTAATAAATAAATAAATAAATAAATAAATAAATAAATAAATAAAAAATCAGTGCATTTATGTGGAACTTACTCAATTTTCTTTGACTTAGTCCCTTATTTAACTGGGGTCACCACAGGGGAATGCACCGCCAACAACTCCAGTATATGTTTTATGCAGCGGATGCCCTTCCAGCTGCAACCCAGTACTGGGAAACACCCATACACACTCACAATCACAAACACACTTATACACTCCAGCCAGTTTAGTTTATTCAGTTCACCTATAGCACATGCGTTTGGACTGTGGGGGAAACATGAGCACCCGGAGGAAACCCACGCCAACACGGGGAGAACATGCAAACTCCACACAGAAATGCCAACTGACCCAGCCGGGACTCAATCCAGCGACCTTCTTGCTGTAAGGCGCTGTGAACCACTATGCCACCCATTTATATGCACATGAAAAAAAATCTGACACTTAGTCCCTTAGTTAACTGTAAGAGTTTGTGCTTAAACTAAAGTGTGTTTGTGTAAATCATCACGGCAGAGCGGATGTTTCCGCCACTGGTTGGAGATGAAGGGCTTTTCTCAGTGTCAGGAACAGCAGAGCGAAAACCAGTTTGGGTGGAGGAGAAGCGGCAGGTGGAGGCGAGTGTCGGCTGTGGGTCACACTGACGGATCGCAGCTCAGACGGGACAAAACTGCCCTGATTCCTGTGACGTGAGCGAAGTCCGGGACCACAGACAATACAGGGAGTGTTTGAGCCACACGTCATTGCTTAAATGAACCAAACACACATACACATATACACGCACACACATATACAGTACATAGACACACACATTCAGTACATAGACAGACACGCAAACATATATACACACATGCATACAGTTGAAGTCAGAATTATTAGCCCCCCTTTAGTGTTTTTTTATATATATATTTCCCAAATGATGTTTAACAGCAAGGAAATTTTCACAGTATGTCTGATAATATTTTTTTCTTCTGGAGAAAGTCTTATTTGTTTTATTTAGGCTAGAATAAAATCAGTTCTTAATTTTTAAATACCATTTTAAGGCCAATATATATATATAAATAAATATATATATATATATATATATATATATATATATATATATATATATATATATATATATATATATATATATATATATATATATATATATATATATATATATATATATATATATATTTATCCTCTTTCTTTAATTTTCTTTAATATTTCCCCCCAAACATATACATTTGTATGCACTAATGCAGTTTCACAATGCAGCATTAGCCCTGCTGACATATTAATCAGTCAGTCAGTGTTGTGTTTTGCACTTAGCTTAACCCTTGTGTCTGTTAGTGGCCAGACTGCACTGCACTGACAGCAGACACAAGAATGCATCAAAACTTGAAGAGGACGTGAACCGTTGCGGCTCTGCCTTACAAGTGATAGATTACCCTATGAAAAAACACACACACGCACACGCACACGCACACGCACACACACACACACACAACACAAAAAATAGCATGCTTAGTGTGTGTGGCAAAAACATTTTTCACCTGTCTGACAGATACACTGATCTCCTGACATTTGCTCATGAGTTCAGTGTTTACCGAGTCATCTAGAAACCGAAAGCAGTCCTTTAAATAACCTTTATGAGGAACTATTATTTAGTTTGCCGAAATGTGTTTCGGAACAAAGCCGACAGCTGATAGGTTGGTTTACTCAGTGCTATTGCTACGTTTCAACATAAGTCGTGGATTCATTATTGTTTAAAACTAGTCTTGTACTCCCAGACTATAAAAATCTAAATTATAAGCCGTCAAATGATTAATCGTGATTAGCTGTGGTGTGATGCGTTTGAGCGCGGTCAATAACGATTAATTGCGATTAATCACACTTAAATTCAGTGCATCACCGCTAATCGCAATAATTCATGACTAATCGTATTTAATCGTGATTAACTGTGCAAAAACAAGTTCGTATTGCTAGTGTCATCAAACAATTAATCATGATTATTTGCGATTAGTCACAACTAAATGTGATGAATCCTGAGTAATTGTGCCGAATCATGATTAATGGTGTTTAACTCACAATTAATCACATTAATCGCAATTAATCGCAGCCAGAATAAAAGTTAATATTTACGAAATTCATTTGTTCGTACTGTGTATAATTTTTATGAATACATGCGTGACTATTCTGTATAAAATGCTTTTTCCTATTTTTATATAATACAAATTTTATATAAATATATGGAAATATATTTATTTTCTATAAACACGTATTCCAATTTTTTTTGTGCTTCAAAATGCACCACACAATCTCTATCGGAGACAGGTCAGGACTGCAGGCAGGCCAGTCAAGTATCTATATCCTCTTCCTCCGCAGCCAGGACTTTGTAATGTGTGCAGAATGTGGTTTTGCATAGTCTTGTTGAAATGTGCATGGGCGACCCTGAAAAAGAAGGCAGCATATTGTGCTCCAAAACCATCTGACCACTGTACACATTTCCACTGTGTGATGGTCCTCAGAGCCCAGAGAACTCAATGGCACTTTTGGACACTGTTAACATAGGGCTTCCTTTTGGAACAGTATGGTTTTAACTGGCATTTGTGGACGCAAGTGGTACTTGTGATACTTTGAAAACTGAACTGACACAGTTTCAGTTTACTAGAGCTTCTATGCTAAGCTGCTTTGACACGATCTAAATTGTAAAAGCGCTATATAAACAAACACGACATGCTGTCACCTCACAGCAAAAAGGTCACTGGTTCGAGCCTCGGCTGGGTCAGTTGGCGTTTCTGTGTGGAGTTTGCATGTTTTCCCTGCGTTCGCGTGGGTTTCCTCTGGGTGCTCCGGTTTCAGCCCACAGTCCAAAGACATGCGGTAAAGGTGAATTGGGTAGGTTAAATTGTCCATAGTGTATGTATATATGCGAATGAGTGTGTATGGGTTTCTCAGTGATGGGTTGCGGCTGGAAGGGCATCCGCTGCGTAAAACATATGCTGGATAAGTTAGCGGTTCATTCCCCTGTGGCGACCCCAGATTAATAAAAGGACTAAGCCAAAAAGAAACTGAATGAATTGTATTGAACTTGACAAAGGTTTGCCAAAGTAGTCCAGAGTTTAAAAAAAAATGATATTTTGAACATTTTCCATTGACATTTTTACCCAGATTTACCCAGTTTTAGTTGGGTGTCTAACATCTTCTTAAATGTTAAAACTTGTAAACAGAATAGAATATTCTTAAAGAATGGCAATAACTGCACTGTTTGCCAATTGAGAAAATGAAACATGTATATATTGTTTATACTGTATACTGTTAAATAAATAAAAATTCTAAATTAAAGCTGGATGCTTTGAACTTTCAGGTAACATTCATGAATAGTTGTGGCAGCTTAGCATTTGTCTGTTGAGAAAATGAAATGTTCCTTTAACATGAACAAATGAGATAGAATGACAATACAATAAAAATTGAATAACCAAGAAAAAAAGTTTTGAAATAATTTCAAAAACGAGATGTTTTGAGTTTTCTGAAAACACAAAGAAACATTCAAAAAGCTGAACACTGTTTGACACTTTAGAAAGTGTTCTTTTCCCCTCAACGTTTATATAATCAAGAAACATTCTTTTAACAAACCGAGACACGACGAGCTTTTAGAGAAGATTATAAAATAACTACATATTTCAGAGAACGTGGTAAACACTGTTTGCTAATTAAGAAAATGTTTCCTGAACATTATATAAAACATTTTTAAAAAATTCAACATTTAGAGAGCATTTAGAAATAAGTGCATATTTCAAAAAAATGTTGACAATAACAGAGATGTTTGTATTACCAACATAAACGGTTTGCAAATATTTAAACCAGAACATTTTTGAATATTCCAAGAACATTTATAAATATCATTTTCAAAACGTTCTTAGAACAGTTTGTTTGATTGGTGCTTGTTCATTCGTTTGATTGTTCGTTTGATTTTGATGGTTTGTTTGTTTGGTTGATTGTTTGATCATTTGCTCTTTTGTTTGACATTTTGACCATTTGTTAGAGTGATTGTTAGATTTCTTTTTGTTTGATTGTTTGTTCTATCTTTTGTTTGTTGGTTGGTTTGTTTTTTTGTTAATTTGTTGGTTTGGATGATTGTTTGTTCATTTGTTTGCTTGTTTGATTGTTTGTTTAGTTGATTTTTTTTGATTGCTTGTTTGTTTGGTTGATTGCTTGTTTGTTTGACTGTTAATTTGTTAGGTTGTTTGGTTGTTTGTTTGTTTGATTGATTGTCCATTTGTTTGTTTGGTTGATTGTTTGTTTGTTTGTTTATTTGTTTGTTTGGCTGTTTGATTGATTGTTAATTTGATTGTTTGGTTGTTTGTTTGATTGTTTGTTCATTTGTTTGCTTGTTTCTTTGATTGATTGTTTCATTGGTTGATTGCTTGTTTGTTTGTTTGATTGTTTGTTCATTTGTTTGCTTGATTGTTTGATTGATTGTGTGTTTATTTGATTGATTGTTCAATTGATTCATTGGTTAATTGCTTGTTTGTTTGGTTGTTTGTTTGTTTGATTGTTTGTTCATTTGTTTGGTTGATTGTTTGTTTGATCATTTGTTTGATTTTTTTTTATGGATTTTATTTCTTTGTTTGATTGTTTGTTCATTTGTTTGTTTGTTGATTGATTGGTTGTTTGTTCAGTTGTTTGTTTGATTGTCCATTTGTTTGTTTGTTTGTTAATTTGATTGTTTGGTTGTCTGTTTAATTGATTGTTCAGTTGTTTGCTTGTTTGTTTGATTGATTGTTTGATTGTTTCATTGGTTAATTGCTTGTTTGTTTGTTTGATTGTTTGTTTGATTTGTTTGTTCATTTGTTTGGTTGATTGTTTGTTTGATCATTTGTTCGTTTTTTTTTTTTTGAATGATTGTTCATGTCTTTAATTGTTTGTTTGTTTGATTGTTTGTTCATTTGTTTGATTCGTTGATTGATTGTTTGTTTGATTGATTGTACATTTATTTGTTTTGTTCATTTGTTTGATTGTATGTTTGGTTGATCGCTTGTTTGACAGTTTGATTGTTTGTTAGGTTGTTTGATATTTTGTTTGATTGTTTGTTAGTTAATTAATTAATTAATTTATTTATTCAATTGTTTGTTTGTTTGTTTGTTTGTTTGTTTGTTTGTTTGTTTGTTTGCTTGCTTGTTTGTTTGGTTGGTTGATAGTTTGCTTGATTGTTTGTTCATTTGTTTGGTTGATTGCTTGATCAATTGTACAATTGTTTGATTGTTTGTATGGTTTATTGTTCATTTGTTTGTTTGATAATTTTATTGTTTGTTCATTTGTTTATTTGGTTGTTTGTTTGATTGTTTATTTGTTTGTCAATTGATTGATTGTTTGTTTGCTTGATTGTTTGATTGATTGCTCATTTGTTTGTTTTGTTGTTTGTTCATTTGTTTGATTGTTTGGTTTATTGTTTGATTGTTTGTCTGTTTGTTTTTAATTTGTTTGTTCGATTGTTTGATGTTTTTCTTGGATGATTGTTTGTTTATTTGTTCAATTGTAATGTTTCATTGTTTGTTTGTTTGTTAGTTTGGAGAAGAATCCTTTTTTTGTCAAACATACTACAAAAATTACAACTTTGTAAACTCCTGCTTTACAGTATGCAGGACGGTCATGGCCTCATTGTGGCGAATCTTGCGTAACTGCTGTTTGCTGTTGATTTGGAGCCGTTCATTTGCATGGGGCCTCAATCCACCCCTAAATGAAGATGACAGGAACCCCACTGTGGGTTCTAGATGGAGCTGTAACCTCAGAGACGGGGCAACATCATTAGGGGGCCGCAAAACCCAAAACCACTAGCATTTCTCCTGCCATCAACAAAGCTTATCCGTCCAGTAATGAGGCACTTCATTTGCCGTGTGGCTGATTCCTGATCAGTTGCTGAAACCGGAGCCGGTGGTCGTGAGGTCTATAACCAAAGCGACGGCGCCGAGGTGTGTGTGACAGGAGCTCCGTGCGCATGGTGATAAAGCCTGTGTGTTAATGACAGACTCCAGCTTTAATCTGCACTCTCACCTGCAGGAGAAACCCAAGAGCTCACACACTAGCACACATACTTCAAGTCAAAAATATAAGTCCTCCTGTGAAATCAGTTTTTTTTTAACAAGTGATGTTTAGGGCATTTTCACAGTATTTACAAGTCTTTTTTTCCCTTTTATTTTGGCTAGAAGAAAAGTTCATTATTATTATTTAATTTTTTAACTTTAGTTTTGAGGACAATATTATTAGCCCTCCTAACAAGTTTTTTTTTCTTTTGATTACGAAACAAACCACTGTTTTACACTTGCCTAATTATCCTTAAACTTAATACTAGTACCTTGCAAAATAATAAGAAAAAAAAAAACAGTGGCTTAGTGGTTAGCACTGTCGCCTCACGGCAAGAAGGTCACTGGTTTGAGTCTCGGCTGGGCCAGTTAGCCTTTCTGTATGGAGTTTGCATGTTCTCCCCATGTTGGCGTGGGTTTCCTCTAGGTGCTCCAGTTTCCCCCACAGTCCAAGCACATGCGATATGTTTGACCAACCTTAATTTTGCCATGATAATTGTACAACCCAAGATCATGAATAAACTAAATTGTCCGTAGTGTATGAGTGTGTGTAAATGAGTGTGTATGAGTATTTGCTTGTTTATAAAACATATGCTGGAGTAGTTGGCGGTTCATTCCGCTGTGGCAACCCCTGATTAATAAAGAGACTAAGCCGAAAAGAAAAAGAATTATTGAATTATATATTATTATATTATTGTGATTAAGTTATTATAAAGGGAAAACAAAATACAAACTTCTTAGCCCTGTGTGGAAAAAGTATTTGCCCCCTGCTAAAATATAACAAGTCTGGTTTGTTACACTTGAGTTAAATTTCTCAAGCCACATTTAGCTTTTTTTGATGCCTTGTTTCTTTATGGCAAGGTTGAAATGAATTCTGAAATGTATTCTGAACTCTCTCTCTCTCTCTTTCTCTCTCTCTCTCTCTCTCTCTCTCTCTATATATATATGTATGTATATATATATATATATATATATATATATGTGTGTGTGTGTGTATGTGTGTGTGTGTGTGTGTGTGTGTGTGTGTGTGTACATATAAATACAGTGGTGTGAAAAAGTATGTGCCCCCTTACTGATTTTTTTTTTTCTGCATGTTTGTCACACTTTAATGTTTGAGATCATCGAACATATTTTAATGTTGGTCAAAGGTGCAATTTTGAAATGAAGGTTTTTATTATTAAAGGTAAACAAAATACAAACTTCATGTGTGAAAAAGCATTTGGCCCCTGCTAAAACATAACTTAAGTCTGGTTTATTACACTTGAGTTCAATTTTTCAAGCCACATTTTGCTATTTTTTTATGACTATTTTCTTCATGGCAAGGTTGAAATGAATATATATATATATATATATATATATATATATATATATATATATATATATATATATATATATATATATATATATATATATATATATCATGGCTGGCTGGGGCATAAAACATGCTGGATAAGATGGCAGTCCATTCCGCTGTGGCAACCTCTGATTAATAAAGAGACTAAGCTGAACATTTTTTTTATTATTAAATATTATTATATTGTTGTTATGAAGTTGTTATTATCAAGGGAAAACAAAATACAAACTTCTTAGCCCTGTGTGAAAAAGTTTTTGCCCCCTGCTAAAACATAACTTAAGTCTGATTTATTACACTTGAGTTAAATTTCTCAAGCCATATTTTGCTATTTTTGGTGACTATATTTTTCATGGCAAGGATAAAAAAATGAATTCTGAACTCTCTCTATAAATATGTGTGTGTACTTATAAATACCGTGGTGTGAAAAAGTATATGCCCCCTTACTGACTTCTTATTTTTTTCTGCATCAAAAAAAGTTTATATTGGTCATTATTATTATTTTTCCTTCAGCTTAGTCTCTATTTCAGAGGTTGCCACAGCGGAATGAACCGCCAACTATTCTAGCAGATTTTCTTATGCAGCGAATGCCCTTCCAGCTGCATCCCAGTACTGAGAAACACCTACACACTCATACACTGTGGCCAATTTAGTTTATTCAATTCATCTATAGCGCATGTGTTTGGACTGTGGAGGGAAACCGGAGCACCCGGAGGAAACCCACGTCAACACGGGGAGAACATGCAAACTCCACACAGAAATGCCAACTTGCCCAGTCAGGACTCGAACCAGCGACCTTCTTGCTGTGAGGCGACAGCACTACCTACTGCGCCACTGCATCGCCCCTATATTATATTATATTATATTATATACACTCCCAATGGCTCTTTAAAAAATGCATTTGCAAAAAATCAGAAATGGTGGCTCTTTGCTCACAAAAGCTTCCCGACCCCTGCCCTAGGAGGTTAAGCCTGATTTAATACACCAGAGTTCAGTTTCTCCAGCCACATTTCTCTGTTTTTGGGGCCTATTTCAAGGCAAGGTTGACATTTATGTGGAACTGCAAAATCTGATGATGTTCTGAAACACATTTTCACATCATTTTTATTGTCCCGCGCATGTAAAAACTTGCCAGTTGTGCACCTGTTGATTGACTTTTCGCTTAAAATCGCAGACTATAAACATCAAGAGCAAAACCATGCACGCCTTTATCCGACTGTAATGAATTTCCTGCTGCTATTTACAGTTGCATGTTTCATTTATTGTTATCCGTGTCCTTGAGCAGCACACGACCAAAAACACGTGAAAAACCTCGACCGCACAATAACACCTCAATCAACCATCGATCAACTTTGTCACTTGCAAACTGTCAAAACAGGAAGACGACAGATCCTTTTCACACGCCTGCATTCATTGACCACATTGTTGCATTGACTTTAATATCTGTCCAAACGCCTCATTCCTCTGTCAGTCAGGGAATTCACTCGTGCACAATTAAAAGATTAGGCTGCGTGCCAGAGCGGGCAGCACAGGGTGACAGCGGATGAATCACACACACCGTCCGCCCTGAGGATGTTTGTTATCCGCATCCAGAGCTGTTCAAAGGACGCAGATGAGAGAACTTTGAGTTTCAGCCATTACAGTTAATCCGCGTGTTCAGTCAAACTCACGCACCGCCGCCCACAGCCTCGAATGACGTCACAAAGCCACGCCCCCATCATAAGCCCCACCCCTCACCTCTGCTTTATTAAGGAACACCTGTTGAGTTTTTTCTCCTACTCTTACAAAGATTAACCATGATACATTTTTAAAAATGTTTTACTGTTTTGGAATCACAATTTTAAAACAACCCCAGATCAGAAAAAGTTTATTTCTAATTTGATTTTGACTTGTATTTCATTGCAGACAATATGAACACGAAATATTTCATGTTTTGTCTGGTCAACTTCACTTCGTTTGTAAATATGCATCCTGTCCTGTCATTCAGACCTGCAATACATTCCAAAAAAGGTTGGGACAGGCGTGATATTGGGCTGGTAATCAGGTAAATGGGTTAAATAATGATGTGACTGAGGTGATTGTAATTATGATTTGATACAAAAGCAGCATCCAAGCAAGGTCTAGTCCTTTAGGAGCAAAGACGGGCCGAGGATCGCCACTTTGCTTGCAAATATGGGAGAAAATTGTTGAAATGTTTAAAAACAATGTTCCTCAAAGAAAGAAAGAGAGGAAGACATTTGGATTTTTCACCTTCAACAGTGCAGAACATCATTAATAGATTCAAGGAATCTGGAGGAATTTCAATGCATAAAGGACAAGGGCGCAAGTCTAAGATGAACAACCGTGATCTCTGACCCCTCAGGCAGCACTTCATCAAGTATCCTCATTCATCTAGAAGCCATATCACCACATGGGCTCAGGACTACTTAGGCAAATCTTTGTACCACAATACATAGTTACATCCACAAATGCCAGTTAAAACTAAACTGTGCCAAAAGGAAGCCCTATGTTAACAGTGTCCAGAAGCGGCATTGACTTCTCTGGGCTCAGAGGCATCTGGGATGGACCATCACACAGTGGAAACGTGTACTGTGGTCAGATGAAGCAGTATTTAAGGTATTTTTTGGGGATAAATACACACCGTGGTCATCATCCAGACTGTTACCAGCAATAAGTCCAAAAGCCAAGGTCTGTCATGGTATGGGGTTGTGTCACTGCCCTTGATAAAGGTAACTTGCTCCTGTGTGATGCACCATTAATGCTGAAAAAGATGTAGAGATTTTGAAGCACAATATGTTGCCCTCTTTCCATGGACGTCCATGCATATTTCAACAAGATAATGCAAAACCACATTCTGCACAGATTACAAAGTCCTAGCTGTGGAGGATACAGGTACTTGACTGGCCTACCTGCAGTATGTATGCAGTATATATATATATATATATATATATATATATATATATATATATATATATATATATATATATATATATATATATATATATATACAGTTAAAGTCAGAATTATTAGCCCCCTGGCAAGCTATTGTATAATGATGGTTTGTTCTTTAGACTATCAAAAAAAATTGCTTACAGGGGCTAATAATTTTGACCATGTTTTCAAAAAAAATAAGAACTGCTTTTATTCTAGCCTAAATAAAACAAATCAGACTTTCTCCAGGAGAAAAAAAATATTATCAGACATACTGTGAAAATTTCCTGAATCTGTTGAACATCATTTGGGAAATATTTGAAAAAAAATAAAAAATTCAAAGGGGGCGAATAATTCTGACTTCAACTGTATATATATATATATATATATATATATATATATATATATATATATATATATATATATATATATATATATATATATATATATATATATATATATATATATATATATATAAAATCACAAGGACACAAGGAGCACATTAAATAATGTTTGTTGGTTTGTCTGCAATGAAATACAAGTTAAAGTAAATTTAGAAATCCTTTTTTTTTAATTTGTTTTGTGTTTTCCATACTGTCCCAAATTTTTCTAATTCATAGTATATGGTTGGTCGACAATGGTAACCACAAATTAACTAAATTATTTTGGTGCATTGACTTCCATTTGTATAACCACAGTTTTACTCTGATTACATCACAAAACCCCACCCATGAGGTTTTTTTATCCTACTCTTACCTACTAATTAACCATTATTTAAAAGTATCCAGAAAATTGTAGTAACCGTATTCCCTGTATATATATTTTTGGCCTATTTACTGTACATCCAATTGTATAACTACACAGTAATTAAAATTACCATACTTCTAATAGAACAACCAGAAAACTGTGGTTGGTCGACCGTAGTAACCACAAATTAACCATGATTTTTTTTAACAGGAAAAATTGTAGTAAACATATTTTTTGGCACGTCGATGTCCAATTGTATAACCACAGTTTTGCTAGAATTACCATGGTAAAATATAGTTGGACATCCATGGTAACCACAAATTAACCATGGTTTAATATTTTTTGAAGCACTGACCACCAATTGTATAACCACAGTTTTATTACAATTACTATGGTAAAACTGGTTGGTCAACCATGGTAACCACAAATTAACCATGATTTTTTTTTTATAGTAAAATTGTAGTAACCATGTTTTTGGCACATTGACATCCAATTGTATAACCACAGCTTTAATACAATTACCATGGTAAAACTATGGTTGCTCGACTATGGAAACCACAAATTAACCATGATTTTAAATACCAAAATGGTAATAACCATGTTGTTGTTTTTTTCTGGCACATCCAAAATATTAAATATAATTTAATTAGTGACAAATGTGCTAAATATTTGCCATGTAGGTTTTTTTACTTTTTTACTTTTCTTCTTATAATTATTCCCTAATTCAATAAATTTAAAAAAAATAAAATTATATAATATTTTTTTATGAAATATAAATTTAATTTAAGTTTTTAATTAATAATTTAAATAATAGAATAATTTAATCAATAATAATAATAATCAATAATCAATAATAATAATTATTATTATTGTTATTATTAATAATAATAATAATAATCAATAATAATAATCAATAATCAACAACAATAATAATAAAAATAATAATTATTATTAATATTAATAATAATAATCAATCAATAATAATAATAATAATCAATAACAATAATAATAATAATAATAATAATAATAATAATAATAATAATAATAATCAATAATAATAATGATAATAACCAACAATAATAATAATAATAATAATCAATAATAATCAATAATAATACTGCTGCTATAATAATCAATAATAATACTGCTGCTATAATAATCAATAATAATAATAATCGATAATAATAATAATAATAATAATAATAATAATAATAATAATAATAATAATCAACAATAATAATAATAATAATAATAATAATAATAATAATAATCAATAATAATAATAATCAACAATAATAATAATAATAATAATAATAATAATAATCAATAATAATAATAATAATAATAATAATAATCAATAATAATAATAATCAATATTAATAATAATATTAATAATAATAATAGTTATTGGACTTTATATGTATCTAAAAATATTAGCATTTATTTTCACAAGCCTTTTGTGAATCTCATTAGGTGTGTTATTTTGTCCCTCATCTATTTACATCATGTTTTTGCACATTTGTGTTTCATTCCAAATGAATGTTCCTCCTCTCCTCTATGACTGAAAAAAAATTGTGATTGTAACAGTGACATAAAAAAAAAATCCACATTGCATGTTTGAAAGCCTATGACACAGTCCTGATGACATCACTGCTGATGATGCGATGAGGTCAGTTTTTCCAGATATATCTGTATATTTGAGTCCTGGGCTCCGTCCAGCTCTGCAGATTAGCTCCGCTTGTCCGTCAGTATGGTCTGCCGATCACATATTGAAGCCGAGCCTCAATTATTCATTCTGGGATGTATTTTGAAAACTCGAACTGGCCAATCGGTGTCAAATTCAAAATTTGTTCCTCCTGCATTATAGATGTGCTGAAGCCAAAGGGCTAACGAGAGGAAATGAGCAGAGATGCAAAGACAACAACACAAAAACATTACTAGTGCTGGACAATATATGATCAAATGTAAGATGTAAGTCATCTCATATCCTGATTACCACATACAGTTGAAATCAGAATTATTAGCCCCTGTATATTTTTCTAATAACTGATTTATTTTATCTTTGCCATGATGACAGCCCATAAGATTTTACTAGATATGTTTCAAGATACTAGTATTCAGCTAAAAGTGACATTTAAAGGCTTAACAGGGTTGATTAGGTCATAATATAGTACCATTTCTGTAAATTCAGTCAGTTTTAATGGTTTATTTATGAAGAGTTCAGATGCAAAAACTCTTTTTAGAGGAAAAAAAATGTGTGTTTTAGGCCTCCTATGCTTCTGTTTAGTTATTTCACTTTGAAGGCAGAGAAAGTAACCTATTTTTGTCATAAGATTAAAAGTTACACACAAAAGTCTGAGAAAAATGCAAATTTTAGATGAAAATCACAGATGGCACTTTTTTTTGCATCTGAACAACACAAAAACACATTTTTTTTCAGCTTAGTCCCTTTATTAATCAGGGGTCGCCACAGTAGAATGAACCGCCAACTTATCCAGCATATGTTTTACGCAGCGGATGCCCTTCCAGCTGCAACCCATTACTGGGAAACACCCATACACACATTTTCACACACACAGACAATTTAGCTTACCCAATCCACCTATAGTATATGTTTGGACCTACGTCAACTTGGGGAGAACATGCAAACGCCACATAGAAATGTCGAGTGACCCAGCCTAGGCTCGAACCAGCAACCTTCTTGCTGTGAGGCCAAAACAAAACACAACACAACACACAACACAACAACAAAAAAAAAAAAAAACACAACACAAAACACAACACAACACAAAACACAACACAACACAACACACAACACAACACAACACAAAACACAACACAACACAACACAACACAACACAACACAACACAACACAACACAAAAAACAAAACATAAAACAAAACAACACAACACACAACATAACACAACACAAAACACAACATAACACAAAACACAACACAACACAACACACAACACAACACAACACAACACAACACAACACAACACAAAACACAACACAACACAACACAACACAACACAAAACACAACACAACACAACACAACACAACACAAAAAACAAAACATAAAACAAAACAACACAAAACACAACATAACACAACACAAAACACAACACAACATAACACAACACAAAACACAACACGAAACACAACACAACATAACACAACACAAAACACAACACAACATAACACAACACAAAACACAACACGAAACACAACACAAAAACAAAACAAAACAAAACACAAAACAAAACACAACATAACACAGAACAGAACACAAAACACAACACAACACACAACACAACACAACACAACACAACACAACACAACACAACACAACACAACACAAAAAACAAGACAGAAAGCAAAACAACACTAAACACAACACAACACAACACAAAACACAACACAAAACACAACACAACACAACACAACACAACACAACACAAAAAACAAAACAAAACAAAACACAAAACAAAACACAACATAACACAGAACAGAACACAAACCAAACACAACACAACACAACACAACACAACACAAACCAAACCAAAACAAACCAAACACAACACAACACAACACAACACAACACAACACAACACAACACAAACCAAAACAAACCAAACACAACACAACACAACACAACACAACACAACACAACACAAACCGAACCAAAACAAAACAAAACAACACAACACAACACAACACAACACAACACAACACAACACAACACAACACAACACAAAACACAACACAACACGACACACAATATATATTATATATATAGTTTAATATATATATAATATATAACAATTAGTATAACAATTGATAAATATGTATGTACTCTGAGCTTCTGTAAACCACAAAAAGTAAAGATCAATAAAAACCCTTTTTGTGCACACTTGTCAAATAAAGCTCATTCTGATCTGATCTGATATTACAAGATGTGCACAGAAAGTCAGAGACTGAACTGCAGATAAAAATACCGTACCATGCGGATAAAAAAAAAGAAAGATTTTTCGTTTCTGAGGGTTTGCTCCAGATATTGATTCAGAAACCACTGCGAAAATGTGTAGTAATTTTTATGAATGAATGATGGCTGATTGTGTGTTTTAATCAGCGGCCTGAGCAGAAACGCTTTCACGCTTTCTCCAGGCATGACCAGTAACAAAAGACACCTTTTAGTGTCAGTAAATGCAGAAGCAAAAGCCTTTCTGTGTTGCTTTCTTCTCCTCTCACATATAAAAGACTCAAAGGCAGCGCAGTAGCAGTCAATGAAACCAAAGAGAAGCTGTCTATGGAGCCAGATCAGTCTCAAAAACAATTCATTTACAAACTAAAATTCTTACATCCACAACACAATAAATAAATTGTAAATAAAAAATATAATCTGTAAGTTCAAAACACGATTCACAAATACACAAATCCAATTCATATATTTAAAACACGATTCAAAAATACACAAATTCAATTAAAAAATTTAAAACACGATTCGCAAATGTACAAATCTAGTTTGTAACTTCAAACCACAATTCATAAACACACAAATCCAATTCGTAACTTCAAAATACAATTCAAAAATACACAAAACAGTTCATTTGGTGAAAATATTTATGATTTTCACTTGTGAATTCACAAATTGTGTGTTGTATTCATAAATTTTGTTTTGAATTTACGAATTGGATTTTGTAAATGTAAATTGTGCTGTGCATGTGTGAATTTATGTATTATTTTTGAGACTGATCTGGCTCCATACTGCCTGACTTCTTACTTCAGTGTATAAATCGGCAAATAAATTGTTTATCGTCTACTTGCATTATTGAACAAGAAACAAGTCCAATACCAGCTATGGTTTTACAGTCCCTCTAAAACAAAACAAAACAAAACAAAACAAAACCAGTCCCTCTAAAACAAAACAAAACAAAACAAAACAAAACAAAACAAAACAAAACAAAACAAAACAAAACAAAACAAAACAAAACAAAACAAAACAAAACAAAACAAAACAAAACAAAACAAAACCAGTCCCTCTAAAACAAAACAAAACAAAACAAAACAAAACAAAAAACAAAACAACAAAACAAAACAAAACAAAACAAAACAAAACAAAACAAAACAAAACAAAACAAAACAAAACCAGTCCCTCTAAAACAAAACAAAACAAAACAAAACAAAACAAAACAAAACAAAACAAAACAAAACAAAACAAAACAAAACAAAACAAAACAAAACAAAACAAAACAAAACAAAACAAAACAAAACAAAACCAGTCCCTCTAAAACAAAACAAAACAAAACAAAACAAAACAAAACAAAACAAAACAAAACAAAAAACAAAACAACAAAACAAAACAAAACAAAACAAAACAAAACAAAACAAAACAAAACAAAACAAAACAAAACAAAACAAAACAAAACCAGTCCCTCTAAAACAAAACAAAACAAAACAAAACAAAACAACACAAAAAACAAAACAACAAAACAAAACAAAACAAAACAAAACAAAACAAAACAAAACAAAACAAAACAAAACAAAACCAGTCCCTCTAAAACAAAACAAAACAAAACAAAACAAAACAAAACAAAACAAAACAAAACAAAACAAAACAAAACAAAACAAAACAAAACAAAACAAAACAAAACAAAACAAAACAAAACAAAACCAGTCCCTCTAAAACAAAACAAAACAAAACAAAACAAAACAAAACAAAACAAAAAACAAAACAACAAAACAAAACAAAACAAAACAAAACAAAACAAAACAAAACAAAACAAAACAAAACAAAACAAAAAACAAAACCAGTCCCTCTAAAACAAAACAAAATGTCTTTCCTTACAACTTTCTTCTTATGCAAACATAAATAAACACAATCGTTTGCTCCAAAACACAGCTCACTCTACAAAGCAACAACAACAACAACAACAACAGCAACAACAACAACAACAACAATAACAACAGCAGCAACAACAGTAAAACTCACCACAAACAAAATCCAGTGATTTGAAATAAAATAAAAAACTAATTTCACTTCAACGAAATAACAAAGTAAAGAAATCTCACTTCTCCAAAAACAAAACAAAACAAAACAAAACAAAACAAAACAAAACAAAACAAAACAAAACAAAACAAAACAAAACAAAACAAAACAAAACAAAACAAAACCAGTCCCTCTAAAACAAAACAAAATGTCTTTCCTTATACAACTTTCTTCTTATATGCAAACATAAATAAACAAAATCGTTTGATCCAAAACACAGCTCACTCTACAGAGCAACAACAACAACAACAACAACAACAACAACAACAACAGCAGCAGCAACAACAACAATAAAACTCAGCACAAACAAAATCCAGTAATTTGAAATAAAATAAAAAACAAATTTCACTTCAACGAAATAACAAACTAAAGAAATCTCACTTCAAAACAAAACAAAACAAAACAAAACAAAACAAAACAAAACAAAACAAAACAAAACAAAACAAAACAAAACAAAACAAAACAAAACAAAACAAAACAAAACAAAACAAAACCAGTCCCTCCAAAACAAAATAAAACGTCTTTTTTTTCCAAAACAAACAAATATTAACTCTCTAATATAAAAATAAAGAAATAAACAAATTAGGTTGCTCCAAAACAAAGCTCTCGGGACAAAAAGAAATCCCCTGATTTGAAATAAAATCAAAACAAAATTCAAATAAAAGCAAAATAAAAATATAAATATATAAACAAACAAAACGAATCAAAATGAAACAAAACAAACTAAACAAAACTCACTTCTCCAAAAACAAAACAAAGAACTAAAACTAAAACAAAATAATCAACAATACATGAACAACAACAAACACATCCAAACAAATATAAACTGGATGATCTGAAACATTAAAGCGTGACAAACATGACAAATTAAGTAAATAATTAGTCAGTTAGGGGGCACCTCTTCACACCTCTGTGTTTTGATAAGGCACCTACATTTTGGATGACCTGTGGGTGATTTTAATTTGTGTGTGAACTGTCCCTTTAAGAGCGGGCCATGAGGAACGGGTGCAACAGGCATCGGTGAGGCATCCAGTAAAGGGGAAACAGCTGGCAGGTGGACACACACACACACTCACACTCACACACACACACACACACACACACACACACACACACACACACACACACACACACACACACACACACACACACAAAGACTGACAACAGATCAGTGTAATTACCTCTTCAGCCAAGAGCTCACAAACTATCTGTGTCCTGACAGATGTGTGTGTGTGTGTGTGTGTGTGTGTGTGATAGAGACTTTGTATGTTGTATGTTTGTTTGTGTTTTTGTGCATCTTTGTGTGTGAAAGTGTGTGTGTGTGTGAGTTTGTGTTTTTTTGTGCCTGAATATGTGTTTGTGTGCGTGCGTGCATGTGTGTGTGTGTTTGTGAGAGAGAGAAAGTGTGTGTATGTTTATGTGAGTATGTGTGGGTGTTCATGTGTGCATGAACAGCATATCAGTATTTATAAGCCTTAACAGTTTCATAAGCGGCAGCACGGTGGCTCAGTGGTTAGCCCTGTCACCTCACAGCTAGAAAGTCACTGGTTCGAGTCCCGGCAGGGCCAGTTGGCATTTCTGTGTGGAGTTTGCATGTTCTCTCCGTGTTGGTGTGGGTTTCCTCTGGGTGCTCTGGTTCCCCCCACAGTCCAAACACATGTGCTATAGGGGAATTGGGTAAGCTTAATTGTCCGTGAGTGTGTATGGGTGTTTCCCAGTACTGGGTTGCAGCTGGAAGGGCATCCGCTGTGTAAAACATATGCTGGAATAGTTGGTGGTTCATTCCGCTGTGGCGACCGCTGATGAATAAAGGGACTAAGCTGAAGGAAAATGAATGAGTTTGATGAGCATTCAAATCTAATTAATCAGAGCAAAGTTTTGGACACGCTCGAGTGGTTTTACAATTTACCTTTTGAGTTAAAATAGATCTGAAATGCTGAATAGTTCCCTGGCAAAAACCATTTTCTTAATAAAATGAGATAAATAAATATCCCTGGATGCACCTCAGGAAATAAATTGGATGGCCGGTGACAAGACTAGCATCTACTATAAAAATGAACATTTGTAGTATTAGTATCTGTCATGTCAGTGGAGCTTTGTCGCCTGAAGAAAACAATGGAGGCTTTTGTTTCAGTGGGGTTTTGTTATTCACCAAAGTACTTCAATATGACTGCGAGGAATTATATTATCTGCAATTCCAGGTTTGCTTTTACAGTCTATTATTATGTTTAAAACCTCTGTGGTGTGTGTGTGTGTGTGTGTGTGTGTGTGTGTGTGTGCGTGCGTGCGTGTGTGTGTGTGTTTAAATAGTCAAAAGGAGACATTCAAGTCGTAGACAATGCTTTAAAGTCTCAACATCACAACAATTTTGTGACAGAAACAAAAAGAATCAATGACATGTACAGATTTATCTCAGAAATCAGTTTAATAGTTAGTTTACATAACAAAATAACTAATTAACTAACTAAAAAACTAAATAATAAAATATTTCCACTAAAACTTTTTCTAGATGAAACCATAACATTGTAAAAATAAATAATATTTCTGCCTAAAAAAATGTTTTAAAACTTTTTAAAAATGAAAAAAAAAAACAGGATTTAAATATTGGCGTCACAGTGGCGCAGTGGGTGGCATGATCGCCGCACAGCAAGAAGGTCGCTGGTTCGAGCCTCGGCTGGGTCAGTTGGCATTTCTGTTTGGAGTTTGTATGTTCTATCCGTGTTGGCGTGGGTTTCCTCCAGGTGCTCTGGTTTCCCCCACAGTCCAAACACATGCGCTATAGGTGAATTAAATAAGCTAAACTGGCCATAGTGTGTGAATGTGAGAGTGGATGTTTCCCAGTGTTGGGTTGTGGCTGGAAGGGCATGTGCTGCTTAAAACATGCATTCTTAGAAAACGTTTTTCATTATGAAATAGCAAAAACAAAATTTACAAAGTAATAAAAATATAACAAACACACACACAAATGAATAAATAAATAAATAAATAAATAAATAAATAAATAAAAATTACTAAATATTTCCATCATGAAATAGCAAAAGCAAATATAAAACTATAATAAAAACATTAAAATAAACATACACATAAATAAAAAAATAAAAATATATATATATATAAATAAATAAATAAATAAATATTTCTCCTAAAAATAAAAAATGTTCCTATAAAACCATTAAATTGCATAAATAAACAAACAATCAAGAAACATAATAAAATTAAATTATTAATTAAAGAAAACCTAAAAAATCTACAAAATAAGATATAAATATTAATATTAGAAACCATTTAGGGGATTATTATTTTGGTTTAATGGAATTTGTTTATCTTTTTTTGCAGTTTTAGAAAACATTTTCATTGTGGAATAGCAAGAACAAAACAAAAAAATAAATAAATAAATAAAAGGAAAACAAAGAAATATAAAATAAATAAACACAGACAGACAGACAGACAGACAGACAGACAGACAGACAGACAGACAGATAGACAGATAGATAGATAGACAGACAGACAGACAGACAGACAGACAGACAGACAGACAGACAGATAGATAGATAGATAGATAGATAGATAGATAGATAGATAGATAGATAGATACATAGATAGATAGATAGATAGATAAAAATGAATAAATGAAAGGATGAATAAATGATATATCTGCTCAAAAATCTGTTTCTTTAAAAACATAGCAAACAAGAGACAGATCAATCAAACAATTAATTGTATGCAACTCTACAAAACATTTTCCACTATGAAATTGCAAAAAAATAAAAAATAAAATGAAAATAAACGAATAAATAATCAAATGAACAAATGAATGAATGAATGAATATTTCTACTCAAAAATTTTTTTTCCTATAAAATCATACAATTGTATAAATAAACAAACAAACAATCAAGAAACAAATAAATAAAATTATTAAATAAAGAAAGCTTAGAAATGACTAAATAAGATATTTATATTGTTATTAGAAACCATTTAGTGGATTATTATTTTAAAATAACAGACTTTTCATAATGTTCTGCAATTTTACAAAACATTTTCCGTCAGGAAATAGCAAAAACAAAAACTGAAGAAAAAAAATTATATTTATATATATAAATAAAATAAAAGCAAACACATAAATAAATAAATAAATAAATAAATAAATAAATAAATAAATAAATAAATAAATGTTTAACCATTACTATATGCCTGAATAATAAGATATATGAATGTTAATTTCAATAGTTTATTAATCATTTACTAACTCATTCTGAATGATCTTACAAACCTCCAACTACTCTTAAATACAAGTGGTTCGTAAATACTGCAATACCTCATTTAGTAATGAAAAATAAATCATTAACAAAGTATGAAAGTACAATCATCAAGCACATTATAAATGTGGTTATTAGACAAGAGCATTTGTAGCGGCAGTTATGAACTGTTTACTAACCCTTATTAATGATGAGTTAATGCTTAACAAATAATGAACTCACTAGATGCTAATGCTTAATAAATGATTCATAGAGTGTGTAGTTATTATAAAGTGTTACCAACTTATTTGATTTAACAAAAAATTCATAAATAAAGGCAGGAATAATATTTTTTACTATGTATTAATGTACATTTCCTTACCCTTGCGTCCTTGTTTTAGTGTCTGCCCCAGACCAGGAATCTAAACTAACATATGGCCTGCTGGAAACATCACAAAATTCCCTGCCTTCTGGAGGGCAACAATATCTTCATCACTTAAAAAAAAAAAACAAGATATTGAGTGATTCTCTGCTTAGCGGGCACTTGGCCCCCAGAAACAAAAGCCATTTTAGGGGCTTTGACTCTTTCTAAAGAATATTTATTTACAGAGCCCCTTTTGTTGGGCCAACTGCTCCCGTAAACACCTCCTCAGCGGGCAAAAGTTGGCTCCATTGGTGCGACTGTCGTGAAACTTTCCAAACAGGTCAAGTAGACTCTAATGCCATGTGCATACAGCGCACTCATTTACTATTCCGGTTATTGGTGTGAGGCTGGCTCGCTTTTCTGGCAGCGTTTGGCCATGCCATCTGCCTGGACGGGGGTAAGTGGGTGAGATAAACTGGTGATTGAGCGCCGGGGTCTGTGCGGCGTAAATAGCTGACTGGCACAGGACAGCCGGTACAAGGGTCACCCCGACAGATTGGTTCACAATCCCCAGTTTGAGGGGGCATTGGGGGGATATTTGATTCATCGATGCTTTCTCTAGCGATTCTGAATCGATTCTCAAAAGTTTCGAATCAATTCTTGTTGTGTTCCAGTCTAATTTGTTGTGTGCCATTCAATCGGTAACTTCCCTACATCTCGTTCACTAGGATGTGTGTCATTGATTTAGTGTCCACTACTGGTGGAGCATCTGAACTGGAAATGTTTCTTTTTCTCTAGTGATTGTGAATCGATTATCAAACGTTCTGAATCAAGTCAGGTTGAATTCCAGTCTTATTTTAGATCATGACCTTCACTTCCTATCTTCCTTACATCTCATTCACTCGGATGTGTGTCATTGATTAAGCATCCACCACTGGCTGAACATCTGAATGGGTTTAAATGGAGTGCCCTAAACCCTTGAGCACTTGGGAACTACATTGTTGTGGCATTTGATTAATTGTGATTCTTTCTCTAGTGACTTTGAATCAATTCTCAAAACTTCTGAATCGACTCTGGTTGCATTGCAGTCAAATTTATTGTATGTCCTTCACCCGCTAACTTCCCTACATCTTGTTCACTCGGATGTGTGTCATTTATTAAGTGTCCACTACTGGCGGAGCATCTGAATGGGTTTAAATGGAGTGCCCTAAACCCTTGAGCACTTGGGAACAACACTGTTGTGACATTTGATTCATTGTGAATCTTTCTCTAACCATCTGAATCGCTTCTCAAAAGTTCTGAATGAATTCTGACTGCATTCCAGTCTGATTTGAGATTATGCCCTTCACTCTGTAAATTCCCTACATCTCGTTCATTCAGATGTGTGTCACTGATTAAGTGTCCAATACTGGCGGAGCATCTGAATAGGTTTACATCACTGTTATGACATTTGATTCATTGATGCTTTCTGATTCTTTCTCTAGCAATTTTGAAGCAATTATCAAAAGTTGCATTCCAGTCTACTATTTTGTATGTTAGCTTTCCTACATCTCGTTAACTTGGACGTGTGTCATTGATTAAGTGTCCACCACTGGTGGAGCATCTGATTAGATTTAAATGGACTGCCCTAAACCCTTAAGCACTTGGGAACTACTGTTGTGACATTTGGTTCATTGATGCATTGTGATTCTTTCTCTGACTATTCTCAAAGGTTTAAAATCGTTCTTGTTGCATTCCAGTCCAATTTTTTGTTTGCCTTTCACTTGCTAACTTCCCTACATCTTGTTCACTTGGATGTGTGTCATTGAGTAGGAGTCCACTACTGGCGGGGCATCTGAATGGGTTTAAACGGAGTGCCCTAAGTCCTTGAGCACTTGAGAACTACAATGTTGTGACGTCACAGTGATGGAGTAGACAGTGAAGCCAGCTCAATCACTCAGTCAAAATCAAGGGATCGAGGATGTGTCCATGTAAACTTCCCTCGTGAACTTGATGAAATGGAACTTTGAAATGGCGTCAGGGATTCCTGGAGGGAAGCGAAGTTCATGAGTGCGTGTCTAAAAGTGGAGTGGAACGGAGCCTCTGTATTCAAATTAGCCCATGCGATCCGTTTGACGCAAACATACAGAATTAGCATCTTCTTCGTTTAGTGTGAAACCAGCTGTCTTGGCCATTCAGAAAGGAAAAAACTGAGCACACACAGACGTCATGAGGTGAAAACTCCAGTTGTAAACTCTGGTTTTAAAAATGCCCATGCCCAAATGTTCACATCAGATGCGGAACGCGCAAATAAATTGTGCTATTCACGCGTAAATAAACACATGAACATTTTGAGTTTACTCGCTTCATTCGCGTATCAAATTCACTTCAAAATAGACGTAGATTCGCATCATGGGTAGGGATTCTGTCTGCCCGGTGACTCTAGTTTTGTTGCTAAATGGCTAACATGGATTCTATTAAGATAATAACTGTGTTTATGTGCTTAAGGGAGGCTAAAAACAGCCTATATATTCGATCGGCGCCGTGTCTGAGTCCACTAGATCCTTTCAGAGGTGCACCCAGCTCTGTGAGTTCATCAACTCCTCCAGGGACTTAACCTGGATGGCGGAGACTTTCAGCGGTGCTTCCGACTGAGCCCAGTTTGATGAGCTGTTGTCCGGTGTTGGTAAGAGGATTTCACACCAACAACAGGCGCTACGTCACAATCACGCCTCTACACGAGAAAGCTCCTGATTGGTTAATGCGGCAGGAATGTTCGCTGAAGTTCAGATTTTCCAACTCGAGCGATTCGTTAAGCGTATCAATCGCGCAAAACGATCAGCTCGCGCCGCTTCATTCGCGCGCATCACGCCACGGGATGTCTATTTGCGTCTTTGCATTGACTTAACATGTAAATCACTCGTGCTTGACAATTCATCCGCGTCTGGTGTGAACGCAGCATTAGATTGTGATGGTGTAGGTCTGCTTGAGCATGAGCTAGAAAGAGACGAATAATAAGTTTTCACATGTGCATGTACATATCATGTATGCTTCCGAATTTGTTTATTTTGGTCAAAGAGGGACGAACTGATGAGTTATAAAGATTATAATCATAAACAAAAGCATGGAAACTCAAATTAAAGTCAAAAGTTGAATTGGAAAGATGTATTTGCACTGTTGAAGAAATAGGGAAAAAATGTAGGTAAAGACTCATTTTGGTTTCAAATTGTGACTCCCAGAATCGAATTCGGAGCAGATCAAGAAGTCCCTAAAGATTCACACACCTACACTGTAAAAAACATGAGGGATTTAACAGTAAAAACTGTAAAAAGGCTACAGTAAAAAAGCTGTAACCATGTTATAAGTAATCATCACATGCTTTTGGTAGTGTTTTTGTCTGTGTAACAAAGATACAATGTGTACTTTAAAACACTTCTGTATTAAACTATAAATTCATAAAATTTGTCAGTATACCATAAAATATAGAAATGTATTTTAAGATTTCTTTATGGTATTTTTTATGATAAAAATTCTGGCAATCACAGCTGCTGGGTTTTTTTACAAAACATTTTACTTTAAAGCATCTTTGAGTCATAGCGATTCACTTTTTCAACATTTTTTAATGTTACATCCTTATTTCGAAATGGATTAAATTAATTTATTTCCTCAAAACTCTACACACAATAGCCCATAATGACAATGTGAAAAAAAGAGTTTTTGAAATTGTAGCAAATTTATTAAAAATAAAAACGCTGTAAAATCACATGTACATCAGTATTCACAGCCTTTGCCGTGAAGCTCTAAATTAAGCTCAGGTACATTCTGTTTCCACTGATCATTCTTGAGATGTTTCAGCAGCTTCATTGGAGTTCACCTGTGGTCAATTCATTTGATTGGACAAAATTTGAAAAGCCATGCACCTGTCTATATAAGGTCCCAGGGTTGACAGTGCATGTCAAAGCACAAACCAAGTATGAAGACAAAGGAATTGTCTGTAGACCTCCGAGACAGGACTGTCTCGAGCCACAAGGATGGGGAAGGTTACAGAAACATTGCTGCTGCTCTGAAAGTTCCAATGAGCACAGTGGCCTCCATCATCTGTAAGTGGAAGATGTTTGGAACCCCCAGGACTCTTCCTAGAGCTGGCTGACCATCTAAGCTGAGTGATCGGAGGAGAAGGGCCTTAGTCAGGGAGGTGATCAATAACCCGGTGGTCACTCTGTGAGCTCCAGTGTTCTTCTTTGGAGAGAGGAGAACCTTACAAAAGGACAACCATCAGTGCAGCAATCCACCAATCAGGCCTGTATGATAGAGTGGCCAGACTGAAGCCACTCCCCGCCTGGAATTTGCCAAAAGGCATCTGAAGGAGTCTCAGACCATAAGAAACTAATCTTTCTGGTCTGATGAGACTAAAATTGAACTCTTTGGAGTGAATGCCAGGCGTTACGTTTGGAGAAAAGCAGGCATCGCTCATCACCAGACTAATACCATCCCTACAGTGAAGCATGGTTGTGGCAACATCATGCTGTGGGGATGTTTTTCAGCAGCAGGAACTGGAAGACTAGTCAGGATAGAGGGAAAGATGAATGCAGCAATGTACAGAGACATCCTGAATGAAAACCTGCTTCAGAGTACTCTTGACCTGAGACTGGGGCAACGGTTCATCTTCCAGCAGGACAATGACCCAAAGCACACCACTAAAATATCAAAGGAGTGGCTTCACAACAACTCTGTCAATGTGCTTGAGTGGCCCAGCCAAAGCTCAAACCTAAATTCTACTGAACATCTCTGGAGAGATCTGAAAATGGCTGTACTCCGTCGCTTCCCATCCAACCTGATAGAGCTTGAGAGGTACTGCAAAGAGGAATGGGCAAAAATTCTCAAAGACAGGTGTGCCAAGCTTGTGGCATCATATTCAAAAAGACTTGAGGCTGTAATTGCTGCCAAAGGTGCATCAACAAAGTATTGAGCAAAGGCTGTGAATACTGATGTACATGAGATTTTACAGCTTTTTTATTTTTAATAATTTGCAACAATTTCAAAATCTCTTTTTTCACATTGTCATTACGGGGTAATGTGTGTAGAATTGTGAGGAAATAAACAAATTTAATCCATGTTGGAAGAAGGCTGTAACATAAAAAAATTTGGAAAAAGTGAAGCGCACTCAATACTTTCCGGATGCACTGTATGTGTGGTACTTTGGTTTATTACTGAAAGTGCAATCTTGATTTGTCATTTAGGATAATGTGACATCTTGCATAAATGCTTTGATTATATCGCACAGTTACTGTATAAAACCTCTCTTGGGGTCACTTGTCAGCACAATTGGCGTTGGGAGCGTCTATTGAGCATTCTGTTGACATGAAGGCCGTGGCGAGTCTTGCAGCTGTTACTTTGTTCTTGAGAGGACCGAAAGAAAAAAGGAGCAGCAGGCCTCGTCTCAGGAACATTAGCCCAAAGCGAATAAATCAAGCAAGCCACACAATAACACTGGCCATTAATGTCACCAGCGGCGCTTCCTTGCAGTTATAAAACTCAGATTCTGAGAACCCAGCGGTCGAAACATATGTTTGTTCAGATGCATCGGTGATAATCAGCGCTTAATGTATTAATATACACCTACCTAACTTTAAAAATCCACTTTACCTGGCTGATATGTCGTCATCCGATATCCAGACGAAGTTGCAGAAAAACGGCTTACATAAGAAACTGACTTTAATGTCGGATGATTTGTGTGTGTAAATACCCAAATACGTTGGGTTTAGGTGTTGAAGGTGCTGCAGATAAGAGGGATTTCTGCAATCTCTGGATTAGATCCTGCATGAGGGACGCTGCCAGCTTTTGCTCTTTGATGTGGGACGTCTGACTCGAGTGTCGGTTTCTAATGAGACAAGGGCAGAAGTGGGCTCTAATCTTACACATTCCCTTAGAAATGTGTGTGTGTTTGTGTGTCTGAGAGAGGGGGGGGCTAAGTGATATCTATATCAAGGTTGTTATTATCAAGGCTGGGGATGATGGTCACTAAGCTAGTAAACAAAGGGGAGGGTTGGTGTGGTCTGGTGTGCACTTCCAGGTGGGCAAAACTAATACCGCAAGATTCCTCAGCATCTTCTCAGAAGCACCGGAGAAATCCTCTTTGCTCTTAGTCCTAAAGCACCTGGCAAAGTCGAGGTGGCTTGCAACGGATTGTCTTAATCTGTCCTTTTTGTAAAGAAAAGGGTAAGCCAGGCAGAATGTCAGTCTATATCAGTCAAAAACCAATTGGTTACAAGGATTTTTTTTAGGAAGTAGTTGCAACGAACTTTTCTGAAAACCCTTAACATGCTGACACCAAAGCACATCACAAACGCATACAGCCCAGGTAATTTAATGTGTAATCATATGTGTGATTAATCCCCATGTTATGAGGAGGCCAATGCAATTTTTGTGGCCCATCCAGAGGTCAGATATCTTTTCTGCTGCACTCAGGGCTTTCAAAGAGGCTTAGTGGTATGTAAATGAGAATGCTGTGGCTCTAAAGCGCAGCCAGTTGCATTAGATTAGACGTCAAAAAATTGTTCCCCTATCTGAGTGGCTTAGGCTGGTGGTCGAAAACTCATTACGCCGATCAAATCCAAGACAAGGAGCGAGTCGTTTCTCAGCGTTGCTCAGGTGCTTAAAAATCCCACTATGTACAATTTCATCCCACAGTTCCCCTGCTTATCGGGAAAGTGTGAGCTGTTCGTCAGGTGGACCTGGCCTTGCTTACATTTGCTTTAGTGTCTGGGTTGTCTAA
The DNA here is from genome assembly GCF_903798145.1 of Danio aesculapii. Lineage (NCBI taxonomy): Eukaryota > Metazoa > Chordata > Actinopteri > Cypriniformes > Danionidae > Danio > Danio aesculapii. Next base: position 34,416,717 of record NC_079456.1, read on the forward strand.
GAAGTCAATTACTCTTGCCATAACAAAATGTGAGAAGGTTTGAGGCTACTTGTGTAGAATGGACTAGAACTGTCAGGTAAAATACCATTCACTTTGTTGTTCACATAAAGGCCCAATCTCATTTCTAGCCCTCACCCTCAGTTTTGTGCATTCACTTGAAGGGGTAGGTAGAAAGAGGAGTAAAGGGGAAGGGCCAAACCTTATAAAGTGCATGCAATCAAAATGTATTCTTAATTTATTTTCTAAAAATTAAAGGTAACACTTTATTTTGACGGTCTATTGGAGTATTAGCAGACTGTCTGCTTAATATCTGTTGATACTGCTTCTTCAACAGACATTTAACTGACTATAAGAAACTTTGCAAGTACATGTCAACTTACACTAACCCTAACCCCAACTTAACAGTCTACTTATAATCTAATGAGATTTAGCTGGCATGTAGATGCAATTCAACAAACAGACCATCAAAATAAAGTGTGATCCAATTGAATTTCTATATTTCTTTTTATAAACAATATATCTGTGTACTTAATTCTTTGTAAAAAATACAATTAGATGCCGTCAAAATCTCCCCCCCCCACCTCGAAACTACTTTTTCGTCACTTCTGGTCACGTGGAATGGCTTTAAGGAGGGGCCATCAGTCTTTTTGAGTAGGGCTATCAGTGTGCGTCTTTAAATTTTAGCTCTTCGTTTTCATCATCATTGGCCATCTGAAAACTCATTGCCATCTGAAAACAGGGCTGACGGTGATTCAAAGTGGAAGTTCAAACTGGCGTTCAAATATTCCTCCATTTATCTCCATTTGCCATTTGCTCATTCTGAAAACGTAGCCCTATATACATTTCTGGAGATCACGAATTATGTAGCCAAAGCTACGTATGGCTGCATTTAATCTTTAAAATAAACGCTAGGGGGCAGTATGATGCCATTCCTTTTATCGCTTACCAGCTGACCCCTTATCTCCATATGGACGGCTTTTCCGCTGTTACCAGTTTGTCCGGTATCTCGACATGTACGTTGGCGGACTTGAGATGCAGAGCAGAGTTGACTGCGACAATGGGATTCAAGTCTGGGGAAGAAAGTTCCAGAAAGCAGGTAAAACAAAAACAAAAGCTAAAACATAAAATAAACAAGTAAGTAGCAGTGAGAATGTGGTAAAATCTGAAGACGTGGTAAAAATCAGGGGACTTTTCTTTTTCTGGATTGCTTTTTAAATCACTGCGGTCGGGATAGGGAAGGGAGTGATCGGGTAAATCGGTGCTTCTTAAAACACTATTGGTTGGGTTTAGGGAAAGGGGAGGATGGTAAATTGGTCGTTTGGTCAGAGATACTCGCGAGATAAATTTGAGATCTGAAAAAGCGTACACATTGGCCTCTGGTGGATTCGTGAAAACGAAAACTGCAAAAAAACGTAGCTCCTGGAGCGTATTTTGCTCTCTTCAGAAATGTTTATTGGGATACGTGATCAGAATGAGCCTGGGTTGTTTTTTTCAATCCAATCAGTTCCCAAAAGAAGAAAACATGCACCATCCTTCTTTTTTTCTCAATTCAGAATCCGTTTCAATTGGATGGATGTCACAATAGGGGAAAAGGGACAATCTTAACCACTGCTTCATGCCAACTTAAAGCAAAGATTTTTGGGATACTTCAAATGAAGGCATGTAAGAAATTTCCCAGGAATTTCTGGCATTAATTAGGAGGCAAGTTGGAACTATACTCTGCGGGACAGTGGCTTTCCAGGATAAAGTCTGAACACCTCTGGTGTAGATTTAGGTTAATTGGGTATACAATAGTATAGGGCTATAGTTTCTTCACTCCCACCCTAATACACAGAGACATCTCTCAACAAATTTTTAAGCAGAGTTTCTCAAATCTTGCCCTCGAAGGCAAATATGCTGCAGATTTTAGCTCCAAACCTGATCAAACTTACTTACTTACTTACTTACTTACTTCAAATGATTTTGAAGACCCTGATTGGCATGCTCAGGTGTGTTTGATAAGGGTTAAAGCTCAACTCTGCAGAAAAGTGGATCTCGTGTGCCAGATTTAAGGGGTTCCTCTTGAAGAGTCATTTTCAGTCAAAAACATTCATATATAACATTGTCTCTAGAGACAGAAGGATACCCCCACAGCCCCTATTAGTAAAGCCAATAACAAAACATGTGTGAAGAGTCAATTAAAAAGGCAGGGCACTGACATAATTAATTTAGAGGGTTAATAAAATCAAATCAGAATATTTGCAAATAAACCATGGAACTGATTTAAGACCCTCCTGGGGGCTCACATACCCTTATTGGGGGGGCTTGATTGTAACTGTATGTTAGTGTGTAAACAAACACTACTGTTTTCTTGAGTTCTTTGTTTCCTTTACAAATAGGTGTAACCCTAACAACAAGAATTTCCTCTTCTGATTGCAAAATCACTTAGAAGAGAACTGCAAAAACTTGTCCTAAATCAAGAGCTTCATCCTTGGAGGCTTAGGTGAGAGTCTCTTCCTGTTGACGGGCTGGTTGAGCGGGCCAGGGGGCTGAAGAGGAGGGGTGCAGGCAGTGAAGCGTGCAGAGGTGTAGTTCCCTCAGGCAGCTGCACACAGACTCACTGTGGACCACACAGAGAGATGCCAATCTAGTTTCCCTTCCCAATCCCTTCACTGATCTAGGGTTAACTTGAAGATAAATGCACCTTGCGATAACGCACAAGGTTTACGCAGGGGAGGTAATGCTGTCATGTGTTACCCAACAGAGTCATGCTACTTTCAGAAAAAAAAATCCCCTGGGAATCATAGCTGCTGGATCAAAGGCCAATCTTTGACATAAGGTCATCTACTCAAGTGTGGACTGGTTTGGAAAGATGGTACCTTTGCAACCACATCTAAAAATACCCCAGAATGGCAGCATCTTACAAGGACAGTGCGATTGCAAGGTACTTGGAGTTACACAGGCTGTAGCAAAGCCACGCGTGGGCTGAAATTAATCTTTGCCTCCACAAAAAAAACGTTAGCCTTCTCAATTTAATGCTCGGAATTTGCAAGAGGTTTTATGCCTTTGAAGAAGCTCAAGATTTATTTAATTCCATTAGTGGATATAGTGTCCAGGCAGGCCTCGATGTAGTGTATGGGATTGCTGACTAGTGTTTGCCTGTTTGGTGGGGGGGTAGGTTTGGGTAGGTCTGGATGGGATATGGGTGCCGCTTGCCTGTCAGAGCTGAAAGTTTTGCACGGCTAAGTGCACCTAACAGAAGCGGGAGGTTAACCCTGTTGACAGGTGGGAGCAATCAGAGCATAGCGGCTCTAATCCAGCTAGACCTTCACCAACCCACACACGCAGAAACACTCACTGGGAACCCCCGTTCCACAAGAATAGGTGCACGCCACACAACTGCACACCACAAGCTAGACAGTTATCGTGTACTAATGATCATAGTTTCGAGATGAGTGCACATGAATGCCACTACTCTGTAATTATGAGTGGGAAAGTCACATATTTTTTTTTGGAGATCTCAAAGTCTGAAAGGAAGCAAACTGGTGTTGGTTATTGACAGTAGCTATGTTTATGCACAATTATGCACAAAACTGTAAAATCGCATAAAACACTTGTGAATAAAGCACTGTTTCCATTCAATGAGTTAAAGATGCTTAAAAAAATGTCAAGAAAGATAACTTGAAATGCTTTGGTAGGAGCAGCCACTGTGGGCCTTTTTTCTTATATCAGGGGTCACCAAACTTGTTCCTGGAGGGCCGGTGTCCTGCAGATTTTAGCTCCAACCCTAATCAAACACACCTGAACAAGCTAATCAAGGTCTTACTAGGTATACTTGAAACATCCAGGCAGGTGTGTTGAGGCAAGTTGGAGCTAAACCCTGCAGGGACACTGGCTCTCCAGGACCGAGATTGGTGACCCCTGTCTCATATAGTGTATTAAATTATTGGCGCTTCAGAAGTGACTTTGGAAGTGCCAAGACAGTTCTGGATTTAATAATAGTAATATAATAATAATAGTGAACCACTGCGATGACCAGTGCCGTGCACAGACTCTTAAATGGGCAGGTGCTCACAGGGCCGGAGCAAGCTGAACTGCCGCTTTAGGCAAAGGACTATGGTGATAGTTGCGATCACACTATAGGGGAGGGGGAGGTTGTGAAGGTCACGGGAATCACGCTCGGTGGGAGGGGGGTGAAGTGAAGAAGGAGAGGGGAGGGGTGTGGAGTGACCGGGATCAGTGGAGGGGTGGAGCACCGACGCGTTGGAGGGGGAGGGAGGGGGTACAGGCTGAAAGGGCACCTCAGCCAATGAGGGCATGGCCCTGGTGATGACAGACTTTTATGAGGGACCAAAATAAAAGCAAGACCAAAATAATATTTCAGATGTTTTACAATGTGCTCGCTCCACTGGTTTATTCATCAATACCATCCCATCATGCACATTTTATCATCTGTTTAACCTGAATCACGTACATTTTTACTGGAATTTATTCATTAAATGGCTTTCCATCGTAGTTTCTGACCTTTTTTTGTACCTGGGCTAGCTAATCAAGCTCTTACTGCTTTCTAGAAACATCCTTGCAGGTTTGTTGAGGCAAGTTGGAGCTAAAATCTGCAGGACACCTGCCCTCCAGGACCGAGTTTGGACACACCTGGCACATGCACATCTTGCCGTTTCTATTAAACATTTTTTTATGCAACATTCCAGCCCCATACAAACAAATACACTGTAAAAATTATTTATTACTTTACTTTAAATTAATAAATTAACTCATTGACTTAAGGGTGCAGTACTGTGATCTGCCAAAATGCTAACCGGTTAGCATAATATCTTTGAAACACAGTGCCTCCCCTGCCGTCCAAAGCCACTCCTCCTGAAATCACGAACACGCACCTTAAGATGACAGCAGACAACCCACTAGATCAGGGGTGTCCAAACTCGGTCCTGGAGGGCCGGTGTTCTGCAGATTTTAGCTCCAACTTGCCTCAACACACCTGCACGGATGTTTCTAGAAAGCCTAGTAAGTGCTTGATTAGCTAGCCCAGGTGTGTCTGATTGGGGTTGGAACTAAACTTTGCAGGACACCGGCTCTCCAGGACCGAGCTTGGACATGCCTGCACTAGATCATGCTAGACCTCAGGTTGGGGTAGTTGAGTCTCCATACTGCCCACATTGCCCATGCGCAAAAAATCCCAGGCTAAAGGAGGGCTAATAATTTTCAACTGTACATCACGCTGACTGTATCAGGATTTCATTTAGACACAATAATTCAAAACTGAAAAAAAAACATACTCCACACATTGACACACAGGTGGGCAGTCATCAGTGTTCACCACAAGGCTTTTATCACACGATCGTGTTGTTTCCTCAGCTGTTCTGCGCTGCAACTGCAGGTCGGCCCATGCATGCGGACTACTTCTGCAAACGTGAGGTCTTTGATCTGCTTACCTTTGAATCTCAGGTATATGGTGGCTCTACCGTATCCTGGCTGCGTGCTCCAAACAAACATCTCTCTCCAGTGCAGCCAGATGCTTATCGGTTTATTTCGCCGTGAAGACTACACGCCACTCGAATCAGGTGGCAATCAAAGGCAGAGCTCCGGCAATCATTGAGAATGAAAGTCATCACAGAGTTTCGAGTGCAATGCAATATGTGATTATCAAATAGCTGCCGTTTACTGTTAGAAGAGCATCTTGTGTCTGCCGATGGACAGAGTTCTTCTAGATACCGGTGTATGGATACAGTTTTTCAGCTGTGTTAGCTAGCAATCAATGGATACCGAGTGAGCACTTCAGGCTCATGATAAATAAACACAACTGTTTTAAAGATTCAACCATTAACAGTGGTGTAAGGTAACTAATTACAAATACTCAAATGACTGTAATTGACTAGTTTTTCTCAGGATTTACTGAGTAGTTTTAAAATGTGTACTTTTACTTTCCCTTGAGTACATTTTTAGTGCTGTATCTGTACTTTTCCTCCACTACTTTCCTTCAACCTGCAGTCACTACATTATTTGTTCTTGTTCATGAGGATTAGAAAAATCAGTCCTGCTAGTCCAATCAAATCACACATAAAAGGTAAATCGCATCATAATGAACCACCTCAAGACATGTGCGCTTTATAACTGCAGCAAACTGTTTGGACGTATTCAAAGTGTACAAGATGATGTCCAAAATCTTTACACACATTGACCCAGAGACTGTTCATGTCACTGATGACAAGATGACGGATGTTTACTGTATAAAGACCGAAATGGCCTTAAACACCCTGTCAACATTGGGATGTGAAAATAAGGGATATGCCCATCATAATAAGGGATTCGCCCGACTCCCCTTTAAAAAATTCCCAAATTACTAAATATGCTCATTTGGAGCTGTTTCGTAGTAAATAAACAGTTAAATGGTCAGTACTATGTTTTATTATAATTATTATTTACAAAAGAAAAAATAAATAGTATACATTAGCAGCAAATACATTAGCAAACAGTTCAGCTTATTAAAATTAATAGCTATTATAATGAAAATAATCAAGCTATCGAATCTCATTAGCCGTTTCTTCACTGTATAAAGCTGCGGTCACACTGGGCTTTTCCTCCCATAGACTTCCATTCATACGCACGCGTATGCGTCAGACCGGAATTGCAGGGTCATGCGTTAAGTTTCGCAGTTCGCTGCGGTGCAAAGTTCAAGCTTGGTGAACTCTGACCTGCGAAATCACATCACTTGACTGCGTGAGACCAATCGAAAACAGGACCTCTCTGGACAGAAATTTAAAACATGGAGCAATCGCTCGCTTTTAAAATGTCTAATCATCTTGTTTAATCCCCTTTTCGCAGCACCGCACGACAGAATTTCGCACACACAAACTCTGGTGTGACCGCAGCTTAACTTGCACATTCTGATTAAAGAGCAACGAATGAATCTCTTATTTATTTGGATTTTTTTCCGCTGGATTACATTAAATAACAGAGGTCACTTCAAAAATGCACACACCCAACGTTATAATGAAAGCATTGGATTGCTTTCATAACTTTTTATGCTCATTTAGGACGAAATTAGTTGTTTGAAAAAAAAAAAAACACCAAGATCGACATTTTTAAATGTTATTATTATTAGTTATGTGTATATCTGTTTAAACACGCACCCGAAACCCAGGCTTTTGCTCCGCTTCAAATCGCACTCCCTGATTATTAAAGGGATTTAGCCGAAAAGAAAGTGAATGGATGAATGAATTGACTTCATTTGTTCAACCTTCTGTACATGGCGGCGCAGTGGGTAGCACAGTTGCCTCACAGCAAGAAGGCTGCTGGTTCGAGCCCCGTCTGGCCCAGTTGGCATTTCTGTGTGAAAATACTACGGCCAATTTAGCTCACACCAATTCACCTATACCGCATGTCTTTGGACAGGAGCACCTGGAGGAAACCCACGCGAACATGGGGACAACATGCAAACTCCACACAGAAACGCCTACTGACCCAGCCGAGGCTCGAACAAGCGACCTTCTTGCTGTGAGGCTACAGTTAGGTCACACCTGCTTGGTATAAATGCTTGAAAATGATTTCGTTGAAAATATCCTTTAGAAACTTAAAAGTAATCAGAAAGTAATCAGTTACTTTCCATGTATAAAGTAACTGAAAAGGCTGTAGCGTGGCGGTAGCGTTGCTACTTTATAAATCCAATAGCTTTTCAGTAGCAAAGTTATTTTTTTAGTCAAGTAGCGCATTAGCGTCCACACAAGCTACATTCACCAATCGCAGCACCAACATTCATAGAGCTGTGAGGCCGATGTCTAACCGATGAAGGTAAATCCATATGATGGCGAGAATGGCGATTTCTTTTTCTTCCTGTTTTACGATGGTTGACAACAAAACGTTTTGGTGCCACCTCTCGCTTTGGTCGGTGATGTCGCAAATCAATCATTGGGCTGCCACGAGAAACTTGCTTGATGGATATAGTTATATATATAGTTATATATATAGATATAGTTATATATATAGTTCACTGTAGTAAAGGCTAAAGTATACTACAGTAATTACTAATATTTCATAATAGTTATTAATGATAGGCTACTACAATATGTAAGTTAGTGTAATTCAATGCTCATTCGTAAATATTTCCCTTTACAATAAATTACTCTACTATTTTAAATGTGTAACACCTGGTTTTATTGGATTTTTTGTTTTGTTTTTGCTGTTATATACTATAATTTGTTTCTGTTTGGTACAATATTATTTATTAGTAATTATTTACAGTAACTGAACTGAACTATTCTGCCTCATATGGTTCATTGACCGTTTTATTGATCACTAAGATATGATTGACTTAGATTAAAGTTGCTTCGATTTAAAAATAAAAATATCAAAAATAGCTTAGATGTAGCTAAGCTACTTTTACAAAGTAGCTTTTAGCTTAGCTTGCTACATTTGCCATGGTGTCGCTTTTAGTGTAGTTAAGCTACATTTTAAGTAGAGTAGCCAATAGCTTAGCTAACTACATTTTCAACTAGCTTGCCCAACACTGGTAATTTGTAATCTGTAATCTATTACTTTCCAGAGTAACCTCCCCAACACTGCTTAAAGTACATTTAAAGAAATCCATGTATTATCCGTCCACCTGGTTAAAATCGTTGTCTCCAGTCAAACATCAGAAGCCTGGAAAGGAAGCGCAACACATCAAAAAGCACGGCAGCAGATAATAGTGAAAAACTGGCTGTGCTTCTCCACCCCTGCGTCACTCATTCACGCACACTCGCAAACAAGCAAAACTATTTGTCAAAGGAGGCTTTGAGCTGCAAGGATTCCCATAGTCGAAGTGTACACACACATACGTATCCATTGTGCCACGGTTGTCATTCGGCGAAGCAGGCAGCTGCATCTATTTCCTTTATAACTTTCACCCTTCTCACCTGGGTGGGCCCCGTCTGGATCCTCTGTTTGGATTAGGGCGACGATTAGCGAAACAAAAACACATTAAACCAGAATCGAGTGGCAATTGTTCACTCGGGCCGATTCGCAGAGCGCACTTCCTTTTCATGTTCTTTTGGTGAACCCCGCCAAACAAACAGGTAGGCTGCATAAAGGTAAGGGTTTAAGCTGCGCAGTATTGTGTGTTTACTGCAGGGCTTTCCTGTCTGGCTGCACTGTATGTTTCGCTGTGAGCCAAAGGGGAGCGGCCGAATCACATTTCATCACTTATGAATTTCAATTATTGTCAGGTATTGTCGGGCTTCATGACAGAAGCGCTGTTTTTTTTGTGTGTTCTTCGCATTCATGAGCGGAGGATGTGGGATTTCCTTTAATAAACAAGGGTCTCCTCCCTTGGAAGTTGTTTGAAGGAAATGTCATCGAATAGTACACACCAAGTTGGCGTTTGATTAATAATCTGTCAATGTTATCTTCGTCTTGTTTTTCTGCTTTGGATCATAGCCGGGGAAACGTCGGTGCAGTCCTACACACTGTGAAAAATGTCAAAAATAAACTATAAAAATACAATAATCACCTCCTGGATGGACTTATCCCACTTATTACATGGCTACTTGCCACAGCACTTACAAATTAGACACACAACATTGTTCTGAGGCGTAATGGTTGATTAATAATTAATTCTGTAAATTAAAGACTGACAGAAATGAAAACGGCTGAATGGAGCATACACTAACCTTTTCATTATTCAGTCACAAGTTGGAGCCAAACAGTCAGAAACAACAGTGAGACAGGCACGTTGATAAATATCAACATAGGCTGATTCCATATGTCCTATATACATTTCTGGAGATCTTGAGTAATGTAGCCAGAGGTATTGCATTTTGTCTTTAAAAACAATTACTATGGGGCAGTATGACCGCGATGAAAGGGTTCGAGTCTGGCGAAGAACGGTTTTAGAAAGTGGGTAAGACAAAAACAAAAGGCAAAAGATAAGATAAACAAGTAAATAACAGGGTGAGAATGTGGTAAAATCTGAAAACGTGGTAAAAGCTGTCGGTTAAGGAAGGGGGTGGGAAGGGGATCGGCTGTTTGGTCAGTCAGTCAGTCATTTAGTCAGTTGACAGCGGCCTCTGGTGGATTTACATGAGAACAGCAGATGATATAGGCACTCGTGAGGGAAATTTGAGATCTGAAAAAGCATACACAGCGGCCTCTGGTGGACTAGTGTAAGCAAAAACTTGAAAAAAAATGTAGCTTGGATGTATTTGGTGCGCTTATGAAGTGTATACAGGGCTACGTTTTCAGAATTAGCCTTTTTGGCATTAAGTTGAAGGATTCTCCACTTTGTTGCATCACACGACGCATCCACCTGGTCATCTGTTGTTGCGTAGATGGAGGTCACCGGAAATCTCTATTGAAATGAATAGTCGCTTGATACTTTGCCGCTGCGAGTTGCTCGCAGTGCGAATGAGGCTTAACAATGGCCTTAAAAATGCAAATCAATGTGTTTTCAAAACCTCCATTTGACATTCCCACATTGATGTCCTTTTGACCATCATAATAACAACACAAAAGTATTATAATATAAGAAAAGTTTAATTAATCTCAAAGCTTCAGTTTCAAATTACAAATTTACACTGAAATGTGTATCACTACAATGCATGTAAACTAGCATTTTAGCATAGGGAAAGTCCTGTAATTGTTTTTTTGACATGTTTTTGACACCTACAGTTTGTTAGATGTCAATTTGATGTCGTTTTAGCCTCAAGGTAGTCAACTGACTTAAAATGGATTCGCATTTTTGACGTGTTTTTTAATAACATTTGACATCAAGGTGCCTGCTGGAAAGTCATCTTAATTAACATCAATCAAACTGACCACAAATGTGAAGTTAACCATGTAAAAACCAACCAATCAACCAAATAAATAATAAATAGATACATAAAAAAATAAATAGATAAATAAACAGATAAATAAATAATAGATGGATAATAAATAAGCAAATAAATAAATAAGTAGATAAACAAAAAAGTAAATAAAAAATAAAAAGGAATTAGCAGATAAGTAGATAATAAATAAAAATAAATTATTTAATAAATAGATAAATAAATTATTTGACAAATAAGTTGATAAACAAACAAATAAATAAATAATAAGTAGATAAATAAAAAAGCAAATAAATAAATAAGTAGATAAACAAAAAAGTTAATAAAAAATAAAAAGGAATTAGCAGATAAGTAGATAATAAATACAAATAAATAAATGAACAAATAATCAGATAAATAAATAAATACATAGACAAATAAGTAGATAAATAGATAGATAAATAAATAAATAAGTAGATAATAAATAAATAAATACACAAATAATTAAGTAAATAAATAAGTATATAAATAAATAAATAAATAAGTAGATAATAGATAAACAGTAACTAAAAAATAAACAAACAAACAATTAAGTAGATAAATAAATAAATATAGTAAATAAATAAATAAATAAGTATATAAATAGATAAATCAAAGTAGACAATAAAAAATAAATAAACAAACAATTAAGTAGATAAACAAGTAGATAAATAAACAGATTAACAAAGCAGTAGATAATAAATAACTAAATAGGTAAATAAATAAATAAATAAATAAAATAATTAAATAAAAAATAAATAAGTAGATAAATAAATAGATAAATAATAAGTCACTAAATAAATAGATAAATAAGTAGATAATACATAAATAAATCAGTAGATAAATAAATAAATGGGTAAATAAATAAATAAATGGCTAAATAATTGATTAAAAAATAAGTAAATAAAAAATAAAAAATATAATAAATACGTGAAAACTGATAAACTGACTAAATTTAATTTTATATATATATATATATATATATATATATATATATATATATATATATATATATATATATATATATATATATATATAAAGTCAAACCCAAAAATAATCCTACCTCTGGCATCAGAGTTTTTTGAAGAAGTTTTTCTTCAAATGGATATAAAAGCTGAGATATATTTAAATTAATATTTTTTCCACAATGATGCCTCATGTACATCGTCTTATTATCCTTTAGGACAAGCCTGTCATTTAGGCTCCAAAAAAAAAAAAACTTCTGCTTGAATTAAAGTAATTTTGTCAGAATATACTGTACATATATACTTTTTAAAATAATCACAAACCATCTCCTGCACTACTTCAAGCCAAATCCCCTTAAGCTCCAGCAATGAGGCTGTGGGTGTACATTAGGCCGAAACACTGCTGAATTAGCACATAACTGTTATTATACCCAGAGCCTGTTGACGGTTCATGATGTTGATCTGCTCAGGGTTAAGAAGTTCCTGTCTGGAATTTGTCACTCAGTCAAAACATTAGCATCCGATTTGCTCGGCACCTCGAGACATGTGCTATTTTTTCAGGACGTCAGGAGGG
>NC_079456.1:34431566-34464066 GCF_903798145.1 Danio aesculapii
ATTAATCAATCGATCAATCAATAAGTCAACCAATCAATCCGTACATTAGTTTGTCCATCCTTACATCCAACATCAGTCTAGTCATCAATCCATCCATCCACTAGCATATACATATATTCTTTGCTAAACTACATTAACTGAACCCCAAAAAAGAAATAATAACGATGTCTGGACATCACTTTATTGGAGATTATATACGTATGCATATAATATTATATTATATTCATATAATAATGAAGAAGATTTTTTTTTCCAATTTATCTAACATGAACAAGTGGGATCAAAAATAAAAATCTGGACCCTAAATGTATGACCTGATAACATACGTTACAACACAATACATATATTACCCACCCACCCCACTCCTCATATTTGGTTTGCAAATAGCTTTTCATTTGCCAACGTTTAACATCCAGCCCACATTACATTTAATGTAATAAATGAAGCGTAATTTTAGTCCAGGATGATAATGCTTTCATTCGAGGATTATTACAGAATAGGCCTAGTGTCAGAGCGCGCAAACTCACAATGGCTTGAAAATGGCACAAAAGGTGCAATTTATGTGCACTCCAGTCATTGACACCATTGTTCAGTATTTCCTCCTCATAATACCTTTCTGTAGAGCCGAAACAACCTACAAACAATGAGTTCACCTAAAAACATCACTCCTTAGACTGGAAATTAGGTTTGATGTTTAGTTCGTTAAATTCCAGCCAAACCCTCCTTCAAAATGGACACTTTTTTCCACACTTTTCTTCTGTCTGATCGTGATATATTTGAATAATCTCTGAATCTCTAATAAATTATTATTCCTGAAGCACATATTCAGTTCTGTAGCTTCTGAGTACGCTTGTGTTGCAGCTTTTGGAGAGAAAAGCTTTAAAAGGTCAATTATAGTTGGACAGTATCAGAATATAATTTCAGGAAGTGTTTACAGTACAGCACCAGCTAAAAATAGATAACGCTTTATGCATGTTGGTCATTCGTTTACATGACAAATTTCAAAAATGTACTCTTTTGAAAACGATGTCCATATTGTCTATGATGACTATAGTGTGATTAGTTGACTTGACTTGAAAAAGTGTGTAAACCCGTTGCCTTGAAGGAGGATGTAAATAAACTATGTGCATACTTATAGAAATGAAGTCTACTTAAAGTTAACTAATTGCTTTAAAAGCAGCAGATTTACTCACTTATTAGAAGCAAAGTCAACTAATCGCTTAAAGCAACAGGTTTACTCACTTATTATAAGTAAAGTCAACTAATCGCTTTAAAAACCAGGTGTACACACTTATCATAAGTCAACTAATCGCTTAAAGCAACAGGTTTACTCACTTATAAGTAAAGTCAACTAATCGCTTTAAAAGCAACAGGTTTACTCACTTATTATAAGTAAAGTCAACTAATCACTTTAAAAGCAACAGGTTTACTCATTTATTATGAGTAAAGTCAACTAATCGCTTTAAAAGCAACAGGTTTACTCACTTATTATGAGTAAAGTCAACTAATCACTTTAAAAGCAACAGGTTTACTCACTTATTATAAGTAAAGCCAACTAATCGCTTTAAAAGTAGCAGGTTTACTCACTTATTATAAGTAAAGTCAACTAATCACTTTAAAAGCAACAGGTTTAATTACTTATTATAAGTAAAGTCAACTAATCGCTTTAAAAGCAACAGGTTTACTCACTTATTATAAGTAAAGTCAAATAATCACTTTAAAAGCAGCAGGTTTACTCACTTATTATGAGTAAAGTCAACTAATCACTTTAAAAGCAACAGGTTTACTCACTTATTATAAGTAAAGCCAACTAATCGCTTTAAAAGCAACAGGTTTAATTACTTATTATAAGTAAAGTCAACTAATCGCTTTAAAAGCAGCAGGTTTACTCACTTATTATAAGTAAAGTCAACTAATCGCTTTAAAAGCAACAGGTTTACTCACTTATTATAAGTAAAGTCAACTAATCACTTTTAATAGTGATTTACTTTTAACAGATTTACTCACTTTTTAAAGTAAGTAAACTAATTGCAATAAAAGCAGCTGGTTAACTTACTTTTTTAAGTAAAGTCAGCTAATCGTTTTAAAATCAACAGGTTTACTCTCCTTTTAAGAGAAAGTTGCCATCTGCTTTTAATATATTTTATATTTTTATATGTATGTGTTCAGTCTATATGCAAAAGTAAAAACGTGACCCAAAAAACAACAACACTGGTGTTGCCAACAGCTGCATATGCATTTAAAAAATGTTGGTATTATATATACAGTGCTTCCCACAGGTTTGAAATATACTTGCGGTGGTAGCCGAATTGAAACACACCATTAACCAATGGCTAGCTATATGCGACAAAAAAGTGATTTTTAACAATATTTTTTATATATTATACACTGTTTCTTTATAATGGGTTGACATTGTAAAAAAAAGACTGTTGAAATAAAAAATAAATTGTTTTACTTTTATTCTATTCAGGAGCCATGTGCACACACTGGCAAGTAAAATCTGCTGTACAGTATTGCGAAAGCATAAAAAATATTAAATTAAGCATGTATACTATATATATATATATATATATATATATATATATATATATATATATATATATATATATATATATATATATATACATACACACACCCACACAGCAAATGAGAAATAAATGACATAAAGGAATAAAATCAGGCAATATCTCTAAAAAGTACACTAAGTACAAGAATAAAAAAAGTAGATTATTTAAATATAGCAAATGAGTTAACCATCTCTTACAGTGTGTAAATATAATTATAGTAAAAAAAGCACTGTGGGAAGCACTGTAATCTATATATCTCACCAGTTTTTCATATTAACTTAGCAGAAAATCCACAAATTTTATGAAAAAATATGTACTAATTAAATACACTCATTGCGATGTTGTTATATTTCAAAAATACATATCACAATATTTCGAATTATAAGAAATACGTAGTTTATTTCTGCTCAACATTCCTGAATTTATT
Organism: Danio aesculapii; assembly: GCF_903798145.1. NCBI lineage: Eukaryota > Metazoa > Chordata > Actinopteri > Cypriniformes > Danionidae > Danio > Danio aesculapii. Next base: position 34,434,561 of record NC_079456.1, read on the forward strand.
TAACTAAAAAATAAACATCAATACATTAATTATTATTATTATTATTATTATTATTATTATTATTATTATTATTATTATTGTTATTATTATTATTATTATTATTATTATTATTATTATTATTATTATTATTACTATTATTAGGTTAAAGGGATTAAGCCGAAAAGAAAATGAATGAATGATAATAATAGGTTCATTAGGCAGAAAATATAACGCAAGCTGTACAAATTATTACTGTAAGTGTTTAAACTTTTTCAAAACATTTATTTCCAAATATATATAACAATCTAAAAGTCTGTAAGGACCTTTCTGATCAATTTAATGCACGCTTCATGAACAAAACTATTAAATGTAGCCTATTTTTAAAACCTGAACATTTGAATGTCGTGTATAAGCAAGGTCTGTTCTGCCTGTGGAGAAATCATCAATGATGAGGGAGCAAACTGGCTTTCACTCGACATGGCTAATAGTCATAAAGTCCTGTAATTAACAATAAGCATTAGCATAAGCTCAGGCTGGGATATGAAAGTCTCGCAGGCTCTGTTTGATTTTGGGCTGCGGCGAAACTTCAAAAAGCCACTGAACAAATAAACAAATAATGACTCTCGGTGGAGCCGCGTGATCCTCCGCGCTAATTAGATTATTCATATCAGTGGCCTGTGCTAACCTGATTAGCACACATGCTACCTCTCCTGCCAAAGCCTAGGTGACTAGTTAACATCCCAGCAGTTCGTAATAAGCTCCTGCTTAGGTTAGCCTATTAGCACTAAAGCATGGCATTAGCAGGCTATGATCTGTTTGTCCGTCAGTGTTAGCGCTGACACTAAACAGGCTAGCATGACAAACAACAGACGTGCAGGCCCCCTCATTAGCATTCAGCTAAGCCATGCTGAAATATTAGCTTGATCAGACACCTCTGAACTAGCGTCATTGCGGAGGTACGTTAGAACTTAGCTTGTAAACAGGATGGGATTAAAGTGACGATCACTACGTGACTGAGCTGAAGGTGCTTGTGTTGGTTAACGTCATGTTGAATTTGCTGCCGTCACGCTAAAGTCTAAAAGTGTTTGCTTTATTTCGCTGGTAAACAAAACGCAAGTTTCTGAAGATTAAAAAAAAGTGTCAAAGCTGAAGGTGCCATGTGTAGAGAAGTGTAATATAATGTCATATTAAATCTGTCATAAAATAAATATAGAATTTAGCTATATACAATCAAAATCAATAGTAATTATCATATAATTAATTAATGAAAATAATTGTATAATAAATTGGGAAATATTGATATAATATTGATATCTAGAGCAAAGGCCTCTAGATTACGCTTATTTTACCACAATAAAATATGATCATACCTTGATTTTTAATTATTTAATTAGGACAGTAAGGTCTGACTTTGCTTTGACAAAAGTCTTGTCACTGAACAGAAATAATGTCCAGTATAGAATATGTGGTCATGCTGCAGTGGAAACAGAATGAATATTGTGTCTGACTCCATCATGAGCTTGGAGGACTGCATCCATACATCTCTGCAATGACTCAAATCACTGATTAATAAAGTCATCTGGAATGGCAAAGAAAGCGTTCTTGCAGGACTCCCAGAGTTCATCAAGACGTGGATTCATCTTCAATGCCTCCTCCTTTATCTTACGCTAGACATGCTCAATAATGTTCATGTCTGGTGACTGGACTGGCCAATCCTGGAGCCCCTTGACTTTCTTTGCTTTCAGGAACTTTGATGTGGAGGCTGAAGTATGAGAAGGAGCGCTATCCTACTGAAAAATGTGCCCTCTCCTGTGGTTTGTAATGTAATGGGCAGCACAAATGTCTTGATACCTCAGGCTGTTGATGTTGTTCATCCACTCTGCAGATCTCCCGCACGCCCCATACTGAATGGAACCCCAAACCATGATTTTTCCTTCACCAAACTTGACTGATTTCTGTGAGAATCTTGGGTCCATGTGGGTTCCAGAAGGTCTTCGGCAGTATTTATGATGATTGGGATTCAGTTCAACAGATGATTCATGGGAAAAATGGGTATATGGGTATATATATATATATATACATTTTTTTAGATATAGACTTTTTCTCAAGAAAATATTATTGTTATTTGTATACATGTGTAGATTTATGCAGTAATAGCTGAGAACTTATCAAATTAATTAAAAATAATAAATACTTAACTTTTATATAAGGTTTACAATCCAGTTAGAACCACTTGTTTAGTAAACTATATACGTTACATCAGCTCTCTCATATAATCCACCAATTAAATGGCATTTAAAAAATTGCTTTTTAAATGTATTGTACAAAAACATTGTAAACATTAGCATATTATGTAATAATATTAATAAAAAAATAAAAACTGAATATATATATATATATATATATATATATATATATATATATATATATATATATATATATATATATATATATATATATATATATATATATATATACGCTTAAGTCAATAAATCAACCCAGGCTCATTCTGATTACATACCCCTATATACATTCCAGCAGAGCGCCAAATACAGCCCAGGGGCTACGGTTTTTGCAGTTTTTGTTTTCGCAAATCTACCAGAGGCCACTGTGTATGCTTTTTTAGATCTCAAATGTCTCTCGCAAGTGCCATTCACAGCCGCTGTTCTCACATAAATCCACCAGAGGCCGCTGTCAACTGACCGACCAACGTTTGTTTTTGATTTACCTGCTTTCTGGAACCGTTCTTCACCAGACTCAAACCCAGTCGTCGCAGTCAACTCCACGTCTCAAGTCCACCCACGTACATGGCGAGCCACTGGGCAAACTAGCAAAAGCGGAAAAGCCGTCTACACGGAGGTAAGAGGTCAGCTGATAAGCATGAAAAGAAACAGCATCATACCACCCTGTAGTGTTCGTTTTAAAGACAAAATGCAGCCATATGTACCTCTGCGGAAGTGTAGATGTTTTCAGGGGTACGTTTTCAGACTGAGCCTATGTTGCAATAAATTGAATAGTTGGCTCAAAAATCGGCAGAAATCTGTGGATGCAGATACCATATATACAGTTATATTAATACTTCACTACTTGTGTATAATTTCTCTCTCTTTCTCTCTCTCTCTCTCTCTCTCTCTCTCTCTCTGGTGTGTTTTTCTTCAGATCTCCACCGAGGGTCTGCTAGTGAACTGTTTACGTCACGCTACTCTTCATAACTGGTGTTTTCACTCCTGGGACGAGGCTTCAGGAACAGGACACCAGATTAAAGAGACTGGAGGACAACACACATTAAACACACAAACACACAAGGAATTTCAATGAGCTATGACAAGCTGACCTGATTATTGCTTTCATGGCTTAAGCTGCAGTATAAATGTTAAGTGAGTTTTTTTGTTGTTGTTTACATGCATTTTACATGTTGTAAACTTGCTACTGTGCTGTACTTGATCTGTACGGTATGTATTATATTCAATATAGGCTCATTCTGAAAACGTACTGCTATATACAGCGACAGTCGCTAGAGGCCATTGTCTTTAGCCTCCTTGTTAGAGCAACCGACTCCCATGCGGAAGGTCACCGGTTCTATACTAGCCTGGAGCGGGTTGGGTGGCGTAGGACTGGTGGGGTTACATTGGTGCCGTGACCCGGATGGGAGTGAGGTTTAGGGGTGTGAGTGTTACTGAGGCCAGCTAGTGAGTGCTGTGCAAGTAAACCTCACGCCTCTGAGCTCTAAAGGTGTCTAGCGACTGACGCTAGACGCTATTGACTTTAGCCTCCTTGTTAGAGCAACCGACTCCCATGAGGAAGGTCGCCCAGTTTGATTCCAGCCCAGAGTGGGTTGGGTGGTGTAGGACCGACAGGGTTACACAGGTAAAGCAAAAACAAAAGCCAAAAAATTAAATAAACAAGTAAATAACAGGGTGAGAGTGTGGCAAAATCTGAAAGTGTGGAAAAAATCATGTGGCCACGAGGGCTTTTCTTTTACTGGATTGCTTTTGAAAACACTGCCGGTTGAGTTTAGGGAAGGAGGTGGGTGCTGGTCAATCTGTGCTTTTGAAAACACTATCGGTTGGGTTTAAGGAGGAGAGTGGGTCAGTCGATCAGTCATTTGATTAGTCAGTCAATCAGTTAGTCAGTCAGTTTTTTTTTTTAGACTTCAACTATATATATGGTAATTAGAAAAGTTATTGTATAACGATGGTTTGTTCTGTAGACTATCGAAAAAATAATTAGCTTAAAGGGGCTAATAATTGTGACCGTTAAATGGCTTTTAAAACATTTAAAACTGCTTTTATTCTAGCCGAAATAAAACAAATAAGACTTTCTCCAGAAGAAAAAATATTATCAGAAATACTGTGAAAATTTCCTTGCTTTGTTAAACATCATTTGGGAAATATTAAAAAAAAATCTTTCAAAGGGGGGCGAATAATTCTGATTTTAACTATATATATATATATATATATATATATATATATATATATATATATATATATATATATATATATATATATATATATATATATATATATATATATGCAAAGCCAGAAACAAAGCTCTATCTATATCGTGCTCAGACACGATGGGTGGCAGCCGATAAAAAAGGCTTTCTGTTAAACGAGGAGGCTTTGAAATCCCTTTGGTCTTCAGGGCCGCAACCCTTTAACTGGCCCAACTTAGCCTTTTGATCTGAATTTTGTCCTGATATGGCATCCATTTAATCCTCTCAGCTCTCTCAGTCAGTCCCGGGAGACGCAGAAAAACGAGTTCGAGCAGCTCCGATGCTTTCTCCTGCGCAATATGGAGAAAGCTCTGCAGAAAATGGCCACTTTAAGACGGAGAATGTATTATTCAATAGAAAAGGCACTCGTGTTTGTGTTCAGGCAAATTGCACTTGTGTTTTTCTCTTTCTTTCTGCTCTTTTCTTTTGTGGTGATATATTTACATGCGTTTGGGAGAGCCATTATTATCCTCCATATCCCACACTGCTGATGTTCAGATGATGCGCTGACAGCAGGTGGATATCAAAACTAAATTACAGACGCAGAGGAGAGGAGAGAAACCCAATCCTCAGGTCTGCTTCTGCGGAGCGAGACGCAGCTCAGATGGCAGCAGAGTTACCGTTTATTACCACGGTGAAATTCTAGCAGCCACAAAAGACACTGATCAAAATGTGGAGGAGATGTGTGTGTGTGTGTGTGTGTGTGTGTGTGTGTGTGTGTGCGTGTGTGTGTGTGTGCGTGTGTGTGTGTTTTCTTCTTCTTACAGTGAGTCTAGATGAGCTGTAAGTGGACGTCTATTTAGAAGGCAAAAGAAAAGGAGAAGACGTTGTTTGCGGAAAAACAGAAAGTGCAGAGATGTTATTTATTGGTTTGGGTGGATGTTGACTGCTAAGTGTTAAACTGCTTTCGCACCGCTAGTGAGGAAAAAGGGAAACTTAAAATGAAAAATAAAGTGATAGATTCGTTGATATTTAATTCAAGGCTAAATATCACTATATATATTTTGAGATTTCATTGGGACAACTTGATTTTTCTACGTTCAATCCACATAAATTTGTTAAAAGTGTTAACTTAATCCGTTTGTGTTGGGAGAACATAAACGAATTGTGTGGAACCCTGCATTTTTTACAGTGCATTTATAAACATAATAGTTTTAATAACTCATCTCTATTAACTGATTTATTTTATCTTTGCCATGATGACAGTAATTGTATATTAGAATTGTATATTAGAATTGTATATTTCTAATATACAAATACAATTAATTAATTTTTACTATTAGAAGCTGGTTATATTGACAGGCTGCTGCAACACGATTGTATTTAAACCTCTTATAAAAGGGATTTTTTCATAACAATCTCCTTAAACATTAACTAAAACAACCTTACTCTAAAGTGTTACCAACAACTGTGCAAATTCAATGCCGATACTTTGACTAACCTTCAGTGTATGTTGTAAAATGCATAATTTATCTCCTGTTACACTCATGATATCACTTTTTTGGCAACTTTATTGTTTTATGTTCAATCCACTTATATTTGTAAAGACTAATAACTCAACTTAATTCCTTCATGTTGTCCCAACACACATTGGTTGCGTGGATCCCAGCGTTTTTTTACAGTGTGGTTTTGTAAAGATACTGTTGCTTTAATTAGGTTTTGTTGTTGTGCACGTCTGACCTGTGGGTCGCCTTCTGGTCACCGCTAATCCTCATGTTAATGCCAACCACAGGAAGTCAGAGGAGGGTTTTTTTAAGGGCTTTTCACTGCTTTCCTCTGTTTGCAGTACTTGGAACGATTTAAACTACTTCCTCTGTGAGACACAATTGACACAAGGCTGTTCAGCCTGACTGCACCTTGGCTTAAAAGCACATATTCAGGCCTCGGTCCACCAGCGGATCCTGATACTCCAAACACAGCCTTATTTATACACACTAGAGATGGGATTTGCTGTGTTTCTGATCAGTTTGATTTTGAATCCACAAATTTGATTCATTAAGGATGTGTTTTTAGGTCAATTACCAAACGTTTTAGTTTTAAAGGGTTAGTTCACCCACAAATGATAAATCCGCCATTATTTACCCACTATTTGCTTGTTCAAAACCTATTAGACAGTTTTTTAGGTAAAATCCTAACAATACATTTTAGTTTTAAAGGGTTAGTTAACCCAAACATTAAAATTCTGCCATTATTTACTCAATATTTGCTTGTTCAAAACCTATTAGACAGTTTTTTTAGGTAAAATCCTAACAATACATTTTAGTTTTAAAGGGTTAGTTAACCCAAAAATGATAAATCCGCCATTATTTACTCACTATTCACTTGTTCAAAACCTACTAGACAGTTTTTTAGGTAAAATCCTAACAATACATTTTAGTTTTAAAGGGTTAGTTAACCCAAACATTAAAATTCTGCCATTATTTACTCAATATTTGCTTGTTCAAAACCTATTAGACAGTTTTTTTAGGTAAAATCCTAACAATACATTTTAGTTTTAAAGGGTTAGTTAACCCAAAAATGATAAATCCGCCATTATTTACTCACTATTCACTTGTTCAAAACCTACTAGACAGTTTTTTAGGTAAAATCCTAACAATACATTTTAGTTTTAAAGGGTTAGTTAACCCAAACATTAAAATTCTGTCATTATTTACTCAATATTTGCTTGTTCAAAACCTATTAGACAGTTTTTTTAGGTAAAATCCTAACAATACGTTTTAGTTTTAAAGGGTTAGTTAACCCAAACATTAAAATTCTGTCATTATTTACTCAATATTTGCTTGTTCAAAACCTATTAGACAGTTTTTTTAGGTAAAATCCTAACAATACGTTTTAGTTTTAAAGGGTTAGCTCACCCAAAAATGAAAATTATGTGAATGAGAGTGTATGGGTGTTTCCCAGTACTGGGTTGCGGCTGGAAGGGCATCCGTTATGTAAAACATGCCAGAATAGTTGGCGGTTCACTCCATTGTGGTGACCAGTAAAATAAAGCTAAAGGAAAAGGAATGAATGATTGACAATAAAAAAGCATAATGTAATGTAAGCAGATTATACAATAGTGTTTACTGTAAATGGAATTAAAAGCAATGGCTTACCATTTCGTAAAAAATAAAATAGTTACGATTTCAAAGAGTTTCTACAAAAAAATAAATAAATAACATTGTGCAATTAAAATTTTTTAAAGTCTCACAAATTTACTTACATTAATTAATGCAATAATAAATAATTATTACAAAGCATTTTTGATTGCTAAGTGCATCCAGAATTTTTGGTTTCAGCCCATAATTTTAATTCAGGTGTATTCTTATTTTTTATTTATTTATATTTTTACCATTGAACCCTAAACCTAACCCCTAGAGGGACGTATGGTAACCGTACAAATTAATATGAATAAAAAAATATGAATTTGCCGATTCATAACAGCCATAAACTGAAAAGTACCCCCCCCCCCCCCCCCCATGCCTAATACATTTACCAGTGCAAATTTCTGTAAAATTCAGAATTTAATAAATGCAGCCGGTGGAAATAACAGTCTCCCGCACCTGATATTGCTATCTAATCTCTCTCCCCGTGCCTTCGGTACGGCATGAAGCTCATCACCGCTGATCCTGGACTTGTTTCAGCGTTGGATTAAAATGTTTATCAATTATCGCTCCCATCAGGACGAGCACTCCGTTCGCTCTCCCGCTAATTGAATCATTGAATAATTTCTGCTTCCTTAGGAGATGCGGGCGTTTGCAAACAGCGCCATTTGCTTTCCTCCAGAGGCTTCTCGATTGCCAGATATGTTTATTAATTTCCCGACCCCTGGTGTTTGGAGGCTGCACAGAGAACTGTCAGCCCATCTCACCGGGAGATCTCTCTATTACAGATAAACGCAGCACAGGAGAGAGAGGGGGGGGGGGGGGAATTATCAAAAATTAAGAGCTCCCCCACTGGGAAAATGTGCTGCAACCTTGAATGCGGGAGCAGCGTGGAGGAGAGGCGTGCAGGGGGTGAAGACATGACAAAACAAACCCTGCTGCTGCTGGATGTCCTGAGGGAGAGAGAGAGAGAGAGAGAGAGCAGATCAGAGGTGCAGAAACAACACAACACTGACAGACTGACTGCAGATCAGATACATCTGTCTGTCTGTCTATCCGTCTGTTTATCTGTCTGTCTATCTGTGTGTCTCTCTGTCTATCTGTTTATTCGTCCATCAGTCTGTCTCTGTCTTTCTGTCTGTCTATATATTCATTATATATTCATCTGCCTATCTATATACCCTTTTTTGTCTGTCTGTCTGTCTGTCTGTCTGTCTGTCTGTCTGTCTGTCTGTCTGTCTGTCTGTCTGTCTGTCTGTCTTTCTGCCGGTCTGTCTATACACCTATCTATATGTCTGTCTGTCTGTTTATTCATCTGTTTGCCTGTTTATCCATCTGTCTGTCTATCTGTCTGTCTCTCTGTTTGTCTGTTTAGCTGTCGGTCTGTCTATTTCTGTGTCTGTCTATATATTCATCTTCCTGTCTATATACCATTTTGTCTGTCTGTCTGTCTAAATAATCATCTGCCTGTCCACATACCCGTCTGTCTGTCGATATACCCTTTTGTCTGTCTATATACCTACATGTCTGCCTGTCTTTCTCTTGACCTATCTGTCTATCTATATATCCATCTGTCTGTCTATTTGTCTGTCTGTTTATCGATCTGTCTATCTGTCAATCTGTCTGTTTGTCTGTCTGTCTCTGTGTCTATATATTCATCTGCTTGTCTGTCTCTGTGTCTGTCTATACATTCATCTGTCTGTCTGTCTGTCTGTCTGTCTGTCTCTGTATCTGTCTAAATATTCATCTGTCTGTCTGTCTCTGCGTCTGACTATATATTCATCTGTCTGTCTGTCTCTGTATCTGTCTAAATATTCATCTGTCTGTCTGTCTCTGCGTCTTCTTATATATTCATCTGTCTGTCTGTCTCTGCCTCTTCTTATATATTCATCTGTCTGTCTGTCTCTGCGTCTGCCTATATATTCATCTGTCTGTCTGTCTCTGCGTCTTCTTATATATTCATCTGTCTGTCTGTCTCTGCGTCTGCCTATATATTCATCTGTCTGTCTGTCTGTCTGTCTGTCTGTCTGTCTGTCTGTCTGTCTGTCTGTCTGTCTGTGTGTCTGTCTATATATTCATCTGTCTGTCTGTCTGTCTGTCTGTCTGTCTGTCTGTCTGTCTGTGTGTCTGTCTATATATTCATCTGTCTGTCTGTCTCTGTGTCTGTCTATATATTCATCTGTCTGTCTGTCTCTGCGTCTGACTATATATTCATCTGTCTGTCTGTCTCTGCGTCTTCTTATATATTCATCTGTCTGTCTGTCTCTGCGTCTGCCTATATATTCATCTGTCTGTCTGTCTGTCTGTCTGTCTGTCTGTCTGTCTGTCTGTCTGTCTGTCTGTCTGTCTGTGTGTCTGTCTATATATTCATCTGTCTGTCTGTCTCTGTGTCTGTCTATATATTCATCTGTCTGTCTGTCTGTCTGTCTGTATATTCATCTGTCTGTCTGTCTCTGTGTCTGTCTATATATTCATCTGTCTATCTGTCTCTGTGTCTGTCTATATATTCATCTGTCTATCTGTCTCTGTGTCTGTCTATATATTCATCTGTCTGTCTGTCTCTGTGTCTGTCTATATATTCATCTGTCTGTCTGTCTCTGTGTCTGTCTATATATTCATCTGTCTGTCTGTCTCTGTGTCTGTCTATATATTCATCTGTCTGTCTGTCTGTCTGTCTGTCTGTCTGTATATTCATCTGTCTGTCTGTCTGTCTGTCTGTCTGTCTGTCTGTCTGTCTCTGTGTCTGTCTATATATTCATCTGTCTATCTGTCTCTGTGTCTGTCTATATATTCATCTGTCTGTCTGTCTCTGTGTCTGTCTATATATTCATCTGTCTGTCTATATACCCTTTTGTCTGCCTGTCCGTCTACACACCCGTCTGTCTGTCTACTAACCTATCTGTCTGTGTCTATATATCCATCTATCTGTCTGTCTGTTTATCCGTCTGTCTACCTGCCTGTTTATCCCTCTGCCCGTCTATCTGTATGTCTCTTTGTCTGTCTGTCTCTCTGTTTGTCTGTTAATTCATCTGTCTATATCTCTATGTCTATAAACCCTTCTGTCTGTCTATCTGTCTGTATATATACCCACCTGTCTGCCTGTCTGTCTATTGGCCTCTCTGTCTATCTATATATCCATCTGTCTGCCTATATACCCTTCTGTCTGTTTATCTGTCTGTCTATATATCTGTCCATCTTTCTTTCTTTCTTTCTTTCTTTCTTTCTTTCTTTCTTTCTTTCTGTTTGTATTTTTCTATCTATCTATCTATCTATCTATCTATCTATCTATCTATCTATCTATCTATCTATCTATCTATCTATCTATCTATCTATCTATCTATCTATCTGTCTTTATAGATCTTTTAAATTCAATGGTGTGTGAAAAATGTGTTTGCACGAGATCAACAGCAAAAGCTGTACACAAATGAGATTCACATAGTTTTTCATATATAGTCTGTCAATCTATGCTCAAATACTGACAATCTACAGAAATCCCACATAAACCACTGAACTATACACATTTCACAATGCATAATCATTAATAGTGTATACTGCTGTAATAACGGATCAGATCTCCCATGTTCAGAAGTTTCCTCGTTCAACCCTCATGCTTCGGTTAATCCTCTGTGACGCTGCACTGATGATGATGATGATGATGCTACTTAGATGAGGAATGTATCAGCAATCAAAGCTCTCAGTGGAGTGTGGTGAGACTGTCAGCACAGGGTTATTGGACTTTACTATTGCTTCAGTGACTTTACTATTGCTCAGATAGACAATGTGCCACTATATTCCCTCAGCTCCTGCCGTAACTGCTGCAATTACAACCAACTGACCTCAGATCAGCGCATCAGGTGCGAATACACACAAAGACTACAGAATACACAAGACATGTCACTTTTTGAATGGGGAAAAGTGTAACGGTCAATATCCCGCCTTCTAGTACAGGAGCCAATCATCAATCGCTATAGACTGAGGATTCTCCGGGGGAGGGGCTAAGACTGGAAGTTGGTGGCAAAAAAATCAAGCATCAATGGTTACAAGTAATACCACCAAAAAGTGGTGTTAGTGAGACCAGCAGGGGGCACTCAACCTGCGGTCTGTGTGGGTCTCAACACCTCAGTATATTGAAGGGGACTTTATACCTATGTAATCTCAGGATGTCCTTCGAAAAAGAGTAGTGGTTTAACCCCAGCATCCTGGCCAAATTTTCCCACTGGCCTCTGTCCATCATGGCCTCCTAACCACCCCTATATCATAATTGGCTTCATCACCCTGTCTCCTCTCCACCAATCAGCTGGTGTGTGGTCTGATGCAACATGGCTGCCATCGTGTCATCCAGGTGGATGCTGCACACTGGTGGTGGATAAGGAGATTCCCCAAAAAATGTGTAAAGCGATTTGACTGTCCAGAAATGCGCTATATAACTGTAAGGAATTATTAATATTATTGTTTATATAAATTCCCCTTCAAGTGAAGTGTTGCCAGATGTTTTAATAAAAGAAACCGATCGCAAATGTTATTAAAAAACAACTGAACAACACTCATATTGAAACTGACGGCACTAAAACAAAAACACTGACCTGCACTTTCAAGGCCATTGAAGAGAAAGTGAGAGTAGGTGAAAGAACAAAAAAGAAACACTTTCACCCATAAGCCATTCAGCTAACGGTGTGTGAGAGAAGATCACTGGTTTAAGATGGAAGTGTGCGGCGAGGACTCAGATATGTAATTTCCAGGCGAAAGCCGAGTAATAGGGAGAGTGTCTCACATCACAAACCTCCTATCGAGAGGCTGTGAAATTTGCAGCCTCTGTGTCTCGGATCCAATTCATCATCACTGTTCTAGGATGTCCTGTAGATACATTCTTCAATTATTTCCCCCCCCGTTTTTAATGCGCCAACAGTAAATCAATATTTAGTCAACCGATGTAATTGCTCCTCGTGAAATAAAACACATTGGATAGTGCGGAGAAGAAGAAGGAAAAAAATCAAAGAGCAGATAAATTGTCCTCGGGCATGTTGAACATTTGCATTTTTATTTTTTACTGTACACTTAAGGCAGCTTCTGCCAAGTGTCAGCTGCTGAATCTGGGGTTTCAGAAGAGCACAGTAGGATTCAATAATGCTTTGTTTTATTTGTATTAAAATGGACACACTTTAAGGTACAGTTCTCGCTTTACATTTCGCTCAATTAGCTACTAATAATGCTGCTTACACTGTAAAATATCGGTTATCTGTATTTTGTTTTCTGTTTATTTACAGTTGTGAATTGCATTATGGGATGTGGATCTCTGCTCTGTTGACTTTTGATGTTGAAATTTCCACTCTACAGTTTAACAAAGTGAGTTTCATTGACATTTTAGTTGTTTGAAATAATAATAGTAAGTAATATCTTGAGTAATAAGTCTGTGAAATAACAGAAAATGTGCTGCAGTTTATTACAAGGTTTCTGTAGCATAATATACAACACCGTCCCAGACAATATAGCATTTACACAATTAAAATGTCACTAAAAGTCACTTTTTTTAACTTTTCAATGTTAAAAGTTGTTGCTACAAATGATCAAGCTCTAATAATGCGATTCAAAAGCAGAAATAAATGGGGAAAGATAAAAACATGAATCACAAAATATAGAAAATTGCTCATTTAAGGATTTGTTTTACAGTGTAGTGATGCTATGGAAGAGCAATTGTTTTCAAGGTCCCCAAAATAACTGTAAAGAAGCCTTCAAGACATCTAAACGTGTTTCGACACACATAAAAACATCAGTATTAGAGGTGTTTTTGTTCTTAAAGTAATAAAAATGATTTAATCATAATGAACCTTTTATGAGGTTTCACAGATGCTAAAGAATCACAATGTTATTAAAAACTTAATTTTAATAGAAAATTTCAATGTGGAACTTTTGTATACGAATTAAAAAAACACTGTGACATTACTTGGTCACACTTTATTGTAAGGTACAATTTTGGCTGCAAACAAACCATTGGCAAAAACGTTTGGCTCAATTAATTCCTAATTATCTGCTTATTAAGAGTAATTAAAGTTGTAGTCGGGTTTACGCTGTTTTGTTTCTAGTCCAAATATCTCAAAATTTCTTGAATCAAGAAGCCTTTTCTGGACAATAAGAAAAAGTCTTGTTTTCAGAAATAATGTGTCAAAAGTTAAGCGAGTTTTCCTTAAAACAAGCAAAATTATTTACCAATTTGGTAAGAAATATATCAAATTATATACTTGTATCACTTATATCAAAGTGAAAATGAGATTATTTCTCTTACCCAAACATTGGCGGATTATTTTGCTTGCTTTAAGGGAAAACTCACTTAATTTTGATGTATTTCTTCTTCTTTTTTGATGTAATTTTGATGTATTTCTTCTATTGCTTCTTGATTTTAGATAGTTTTTAATATTTGGACTAGAAACGAATCATCATACTGTATTAACCAACAGCTAATATCTTAAGCCAGTAGTTAATACGCAAAAAATGACCAACTGACTTAAATTAAAATAAGTGAGTAAGCTTGTGGCTTTTAAAACAAGTAGTTGACTTGATTTAAAAATATAAATATAAAACAAACATAATCTTGTTTCACTGCTACACTTGATTTTGGTTTTATTGTAAAAAAAAAAAAAAACAAGACAACATGTTAAATCAGAATCTGAAATATTTTATGGCAAATTAAAAAAAAAGATGATTTCATATTCAGAAATGTTTTATTTTGAATATTTTTTTAAATAAATTGGTCTTACACTTCATATTTTCAGATTTTTCATAGTATATGTATTAATTCTGGTACTTTTACCATAAACCGACATATCAACCATTTGGTAGAGGTGGATATTTTAGAAATTATGGGATGTGTTGAAAAAAAAATGCATTGAGTGTGTTAACTAGCGACATTAGGAGTTCAGAAATGCAATCCAAACATTTTTTTTCTTGGTCGGGCAGTTAAAGGGTTAAAAAGTGAGTAAACCTGTATAAAAAAAAATGTCACTGTAAAAAATGAATAAATAAATAAACTTGCTGCACAGCTTTTTTGAGTTGACTCAATTTAAATCGAGTCAACTACAGTACTCTACAGTAGGCAAAAGTTGAGTCAACTCAAAAGAAAAAAACTGCAGCAAGTGGAGTCAACTTTTAGTTTTCAACGTTTTTATTTTTATAGAGTAACGAACAACTTTGTTTTAATATGAATAAATAATGAAGGAAAAGTCAAATTAAAATTGTAAAAAAGTTGTTCGTTTACTGTGAAATAAAATATAAAAAGTAAACTCAACATTGTGTAGCAAGTCGCTTTACAATTTAAGGTGAGTCAACTTTTTCTTTTGTGCATCTTAAATCAACTTAAAAGTTCCAAGTTACGACAAGTTTACTCAATTTTTAAGTAAAGTCAACTTGTCACTTTTAGGGCAATGGATTTACTCACTTTTTTAAGTGAAGTAAATGATCACTTTTTACAGTGTACACACAAGTTTAGGGCAACACGGTGGCTTGGTTGTTAGCACTGTGGCCTCACAGCAAGAAGCTCATTGGTTTGAGTCCCAGCTGGGTCAGTTGGCATTTCTGTGTGGAGATTCCACACTCTTCCCGTGTTGGTGTGGGTTTCCTCTGAGTGCTCTGGTTTCCCCCAGTACTGGGTTGCAGCTAGAAGCGCATCCACTGTGTAAAACATTTGCTGCTTGTAACTTATTGCATTCAATTAACTGCACTGCATGATTTTACAATGTTGTGGGAATTAGTATTGCAGACTATGGAACGATTAAAAATGTTAGGGCAGCAAAATACCAGCAGTTGCTTCAATTTAAGGCTAAAAAAGCAGGTTTTGTTTTGCTTTTCTTATCCGGTTTCTTGGGTGCGGAAAGCAGTGCTGTCTGGCAGGCGGCTCAGGTAGTTTTGTTGGGCCTGAGCCTGCAATCCAGTGCCAAGAAACCTAATCCTATTAATAAAACAAAAATCAAAGCAAACACGGCCATGCTAACCTCTGGCTCGACCCCGGACGCTCGGAGGAATCTAAAAAAACAGTCCTGAACAAGCTCTGACGGAGAAACTGAAAAAGTTTGCGTGCCACTTTCTGAGACCCAGGTGAGAAGATCTGAATGTGTGTGTTTGTGTGTGTGTATTGGTTTTTGTGGTTTACAAGGACAGTGTTTTGTACAGCCCCCTGTTTACTTTTCCCCCCAATTTCTGTTTAACAGAGAGAAGATTTCTTCAACACATTTCTAAACATAATAGTTTTAATAACTAATTTCTCATAACTGATTTATTTTCTCTTTGCCATGATGACAGTAAATAATATTTGACTAGATATTCTTCAAGACACTTCAAAACAGCTTAAAGTGACTTTTAAAGGCTTGACTAGGTTAATTATGTTAACTCATGTTAGTGTAATTAGGCAAGCCATTGTATAACAGTGGTTTGTTCTGTAGACACACGAACACAAATATAGCTTAAAGGGGCTAATAGTATTGACCTTAAAATGGTCTTAGATAAATTAAAAACTGCTTTTATTCTAGCCGAAATAAAACAAATAAGACTTTCTCCAGAAGAAAAAATATTATCAGGCATACTGTCAAAATTTTCTTGCTCTGTTAAACTTTATTTGGGAAAAAAAAAAGAAAAAAAAAATTAAAGGGGGGCTAATAATTCTAACTTCAACTGTACATTGATATGGATTTGACCCAGTTGTACTCTTACTTTTGACATTCAATGGTTTCCTTTGAAGGGTGTATAAGGCTATATAATAAGCTGTTTTTACAGTATATAAAAACAATGGCGAGTCCCTGTAAACCACCAATACCAACGTGTGTGTGGGTGTGTACTGATTTTGGTGGTTTACATGGACAGTTTTTTGTATAATGATATGGGTATGACTTAGTTTCCAGCCTGGAAATGGCCAAAACCCCTCTAAAACCACGATAAAACGTTATGCTAATGTTCAAAAGAGTAGTTTAAAGAGCATTACAATGACAACAAATTACAAAAGAACATATAGACACACATCATATTGTGATCTCTAACTTCTACCTGTGAAATCTGGACAAATCTAAACAAAATAGTATGATAGTACTCTATTGAAGTGGTTTACAAGGACATAGTTTAAGTCCATCTTCTTGAAACTGTACTAAATGAGTTAAAGTAACATAAAAAAACATTTGTTGTCATGACTTACAGTGTACAAGCTTAACACTATACTCTTAACACTATTCCCTAGGGTTTCATAAGTGCAAACATGGTAATAATTTGAAGAATATTTTAATATTTCCAATGCAAATAAACTTTTTTTTACTAGATTACTGCAAAAACAACTCTCTTTTGTGCCTTTGAGAGTGTGTTTGACAAACTGAGTGCTTCATACAGTACATGTTTTCCCTCTAGCCGACTATATTTGAAATGCCACACGCAAACAGTCCTAATCCCTGCGGTAAAAGATCAGACGGGCTTCATGTCAGACTCTTTCATATGTATGCAAACAAGTCCAGTCGAAACTAGTCAAGTTCAACACAAAACGACCCGCTCTGGAACTGTTAAACATAGACGCATATGAAGAGATAAGCCAAGCCTAATGACGGCGTAAACGCGGAATCGACTTCTGGAAACAGAGCGGTTATCTCGCTGTCTGAGCCAGAAGGCAAGGAATGCTTCGCAAAAGTGTTGAAATCAGAATCGTTGAGCAAAATAACTTCAGCTTATGTGGAAATGTGTGTGAAAGCAGTAGCGCAGGTGTGTCAAGAAGAATCTGATAATCACACTGATAGTTAACATCAAACCACATTGGGATCAGTTTGTAATCATTTACTAGAGACTCCCTCTAAACTGATTGTTTGAATCAGTGAATTGTTTACTGTGCAATTTGTGAACCAATTTACCTGATGAAATTCAGCTCATTCATTATTAAACACCACTATCTTGTAGACAAAAAGGTGACAAACTTTTGACGTCACCTCATCAAGTCTCTCTCACAACCTAAAATCATCAAAATCATCAACGTCTTTTGATGTTGTTATTGGGTACCAAAATAACGTCCTTAGACGCCATAGACATATACACTAGATATCACATACGGACCCCGAGCATGCGTCTATAGCGCCGCCACATTTGTACAGTGCTCCCACGACAAATGTCATTCAGCTGCACTAGTCATAACAGTGCGCCAACATTAAGATGCTGGACTTTAGCGCTGTGTACGAGTGTAGTGATGAGCAAACAAAGAAAACAAAGCACAAAGGCAGAACATTTCATAGGTAAGATTTCGTTTGTGCTAAACAAGTAGCATTATTGGTGATAATATAGTCTCTTTCTACCTCTTTCTTTTTTTAGTCTCTTTTTTAACTGATGAAATTCAGCTCAATCATTATTAAACACCACTATCTTGTAGACAAAAAGGTGACAAACTTTTGACGTCACCTCATCAAGTCTGACCAAATAAATGCTCTCTAGTAGTTGACATGCCCTGCCCCCTTCAAGACGCTTCTCGTTTGCTTTTCATTTGATACGCTTGAGCCAAAGTGCCTTGTAGGACAGTCATTTTCACTGCCACAGTGGCTAAATCAGAATCAGAATCAGAAAGAGCTTTATTGCCAGGTATGTTCACACATACGAGGAATTTGTTTTGGTGGCAGAGCTTCTACAGTGCAACAGGATTACAGAGACAGGACAGAAAACAGATTATAAATATATATATAAAAAAATAGAAGTAAGTAGTGAGTGCAAATATACAGATTGACAAGTGTATGTACATGTTTATTACTATATACAACGTTATATGTGCAGCTGTTATGTGCAAATTGGCATGTAAAGTGTGTTGTTAAATAAGTGTATATGTGTATAAAGTGTATGGCAAGTAGTGATGTTGGTTCCACAATTATTATCATCAAGTGTTCATGAGATGGATTGCCTGAGGGAAGAAACTGTTTCTGTGTCGGGCTGTTCTGGTGCGCAGTGCTCTGTAGCGTCGACCAGAAGGTAAAAGTTCAAAGAGGGAGTGTGCTGGGTGTGAGGGGTCCAGAGTGATTTTGGCAGCCCTTCTGCTCGCTCTGGATAAGTACAGTTCTTGGGGAGTAGGAAGGGTTGTACCAGTGATTCGCTCAGCAGTCCGAACTATTCGACGTAATCTTTGGAGGTCGTATTTAGTAGCTGAGCTAAACCAGACAGTTATTGATGTGCAGATGACTGATTCAATGATGGAGGTGTAGAACTGTTTCAGCAGCTCCTTTGGGAGGTTAAACTTCCTCAGCTGACGAAGAAAGTACATGAAATGGATAAAGAAATGGGTAGCACAATTGCCTCACAGCTAGAAGGTTGCTGGTTCGAGCCTTGGCTGGGTCAGTTGTTGTTTCTGGGTGGAGTTTGCATATTCTCCCCGTGTTTGTGTAGGTTTCCTCCAGGTGCTCTGGTTTCCACCACAAGTCCAAAGACAGGTGGTACAGGTGAATTGGGTTAGCTAAAATAATGCGTAGTGTATGAGTGTGTATGGATGTTTCCCAATGATGGGTTGCAGCTGGAAGGTCATCTGTTGGGAAAAACATATGCTGGATAAGTTAGCGGTTCCACTGTGGCGACCCCAGATTAATAAAGGGACTACGCCGGAAAGAAAATCAATGAATGAATGTTTGTTTGTTAATTTAATAAAATTTTTGGACCGAAAGCCCATTGTTTAAAAGTGTTAATTTGCGGGTATTAAGTCGTAAAGTTAAACCACAATACAGTTTGGTGGTCTGTGCCAGTGCTGTAGTCCTAAAAAAAAAAGGTGGTGTACTATTACCCACCCAACCCGCTTATGCTGTTTTATAATTTTACCTGAACATTTTAGCGAGACTTCATTCAGTTGACTCAGATTTTCTCACAGCTGCTGTGGTTGTCAGGGGGCGGGGAATGGCGCAAAATATAAACAAAAATGCACCAATTGCAACAAATTAAGATGAGAGTTAAAAAAAACATTTGGTATACAATTAAAGGGGAAGTCTAATCAGCAAAACAAGCGAGTATACTGAGGATATACGCAATTATCGATCCTCAGAAGTCGTAATACCCAAACAGCTAGTGGAAAAAAGTAGGCATACTGAGTATACGTGCGTAAAGCCCCGACTACACCACTGGTCTTTGCCCATAATGCCCAGTGTTAGCAACAAACCCACTTCTACACACAATCTCTACACCTGCTAAACACAACACTGGCTGAAGGCCGTGGAAATGGGCTTTTGTCTGATCTAATGAATACAGAGGGCGCGGGGTCGGGACGTCCCACACATGAATGGCAGCAGGGCAGGGAAGTGTATGTTTGTGTGTGTGTGTGTGAAGCAGTTGGCGGATAGGGAAGTCTCCACATGAGCTGGATGAAATGCTCATTAATGGAACGTCAATGGGGGACTCTGAAGCTGAAGATGAAGAAGAGAGTTTAAAGATGGCCACCGCCATGTCCTGAATGCTTTTTATTATTAGCAAAGACTATGAAATACACAAGACATGCCACTCGTATCTTTTTGAATGGGGAAAAGTGTAACGGTCAATATGGTAAATAGAGCCCCGCCTACTAGTACAGGAGCCAATCATCGATCACTATATGGTGAATAAAGCCCGCCTTCTACTTCAAGAGCCAATCATCGATCACTATATGGTGAATAAAGCCCGCCTTCTACTTCAGGAGCCAATCATCGATCAGTATATGGTGAATAAAGCCCGCCTTCTGCTTCAGGAGTCAATCATCAATCAGTATATGGTGAATAAAGCCCGCCTTCTGCTTCAGGAGCCAATCATTGATCCTTATATGGTGAATAAAGCCCGCCTTCTGCTTCAGGAGCCAATCATTGATCCTTATATGGTGAATAAAGCCCGCCTTCTGCTTCAGGAGCCAATCATCGATCACTATATGGTGAATAAAGCCCTCCTTCTGCTTCAGGAGCCAATCATCGATCACTATATGGTGAATAAAGCCCGCCTTCTACTTCAGGAGCCAATCATCGATCACTATATGGTGAATAAAGCCCGCCTTCTACTTCAGGAGCCAATCATCGATCACTATATGGTGAATAAAGCCCGCCTTCTTCTTCAGGAGCCAATCATCGATCACTATATGGTGAATAAAGCCCGCCTTCTACTTTAGGAGCCAATCATCGATCACTATATGGTGAATAAAGCCCGCCTTCTACTTCAGGAGCCAATCATCGATCACTATATGGTGAATAAAGCCCGCCTTCTACTTCAGGAGCCAATCATCGATCACTATATGGTGAATAAAGCCCGCCTTCTACTTCAGGAGCCAATCATCGATCACTATATGGTGAATAAAGCCCGCCTTCTACTTCAGGAGCCAATCATCGATCACTATATGGTGAATAAAGCCCGCCTTCTACTTCAGGAGCCAATCATCGATCACTATATGGTGAATAAAGCCCGCCTTCTACTTCAGGAGCCAATCATCGATCACTATATGGTAAATAAAGCCCGCCTTCTACTTCAGGAGCCAATCATCGATCACTATATGGTGAATAAAGCCCGCCTTCTACTTCAAGAGCCAATCATCGATCACTATATGGTGAATAAAGCCCGCCTTCTACTTCAGGAGTCAATCATCGATCACTATATGGTGAATAAAGCCCGCCTTCTACTTCAGGAGCCAATCATCGATCACTATACGGTGAATAAAGCCCGCCTTCTACTTCAGGAGCCAATCATCGATCACGATACGGTGAATAAAGCCCGCCTTCTACTTCAGGAGCCAATCATCGATCACTATATGGTGAATAAAGCCCGCCTTCTACTTCAAGAGCCAATCATCGATCACTATATGGTGAATAAAGCCCGCCTTCTACTTCAGGAGCCAATCATCGATCACTATATGGTGAATAAAGCCCGCCTTCTACTTCAGGAGTCAATCATCGATCACTATATGGTGAATAAAGCCCGCCTTCTACTTCAGGAGCCAATCATCGATCACTATATGGTGAATAAAGCCCGCCTTCTACTTCAGCAGCCAATCATCGATCACTACATGGTGAATAAAGCCCGCCTTCTACTTCAGGAGCCAATCATCGATCACTAAAGACTGACGATTCTCCAGGAGAGGGGCTCAGACCAGACAGTTTCTGCAGATTTTGTGTGATTTGGATGTTTAGAAATAAAACTAAAGACAGCTGTTGTTTAATTTTATTGGTGATTCCTAATATGAAGCATGGTAAGCTTGGCAAGCAGTTTTGGAGAATTTGATGTTTCCCCATTCAGACAGAATGCCCTAGTATTCTGCCCTAGATGTGTTTCAAAGATGGCCGCCGAGTGAAATGACTTGCCTTAAAGGGATTTTGTGCTGTTAGCATTAGCATTGCTCCATCACATTAGCCATTTACAGCACTTTCATCAATGATGTACCAGCTTACGTTAGCATCTCTGTATCTGATATTGTGATTAGCACAGTTTAATGTTAGCTGAAGTCAAACATGCGGCGTTAAATGTCAGTTTCATTGTGAGCAAAAAAAAAAAAAGCTTTCCTGCATTACAAAAACAATAACAACACAGGTTTCTATGGAAACGACCTGCAAACTGCTGTTTCATAAGCCTGATATCATGAGGCGGCGATCGCTGTTCAAACACACTGTTTAAACATTGACGTGTGTGTGTGTCCACATGTATAGCAATACCATAATATTTTCACCTTGTGGCGACGTAAATGTTAAACGTAAATGATAAATATTGATTTTATATGTAAAACAGTTTATTTAATGTTAGCCTACTGTGCAAAAGTCTGTAAGGCATGTTCAAAATTCCCACTAGAGTAAAACTCTAGTTTGGTTTTTTGGATTGCCTCTTTTTATCATAATTCAGAAAACACAGCCGGAAAAATACAGATATAATATAGATATTAATAAAAATGTGAAGCTGCTTTATAGTGGAGGGCGGAGCACAAAGTCACACTTTTGGTTTTGGCCAAATAATGAACAAAGTAACAGGGTTAGACAAACCATATTTTTTTTACCAACAACACACTAGCCTCTCCTACAAATGAACACTGATAGTATGATCTCCTATACTGTGCAGTACTGCCAAAAGTGGCAGGAGTAAAAATTTGACTAATTACCACTCCTGCGGGGCAAGTTGTAACAGGCAGAGGGTTAGTTGTAACATACTTAAGTCCAATTTCACACAATTAATTTAAATTCACTTTAATTTATACAGTGTATTTCCTCAGTACTTAACTTTTTTTCTATTCTACATTGTACAGTTTATTCATTCATTCATTTTCCTACAGCTTTGTCCTTTATTTATCAGGGGTCGCCACAGCAGAATGAACCGCCAACTATTCCAGCATATGTTTTACACACATACACTATAGCCAATTTAGTTTATTCAAACTTGCAAACTTGAATCCAAAAGAGGCTGCTGTTAACACTTTTTCAGATCTCAAATTTCTCTCGCGAGTGCCATTCTCACCAGCTGTTCTCACGTAAATCCACCAGAGGCCGCTGTTGACTGACTGACTGACTGACTGACTGACTGACTACTGGACTGACCCACCCTCCTCCTTACCTAAACCCAACCAATAGTGTTTTCAAAAGCACTGATTGACCTCCCCTCCCCAACCCCCACCCACTTCCATAAACCCAACAGACAGTGTTTTCAAAAGCTATCCAGAAAAAGAAAAGACCTTGCCTGATTTTTACCACATTTTCAGATTTTACCACATTCTCACCCTGTTATTTACTTGTTTATTCGATTTTTTTGGCTTCTGTTTTTGTTTTACTTGCTTTCTGGGACCGTTTTTTTGCCAGACTCAAACCCGTCGTCGCGGTCAATTCCTCTTTGCGTACATCAACATACATGGCGAGCTAACTGGAAAAACTGGTAACAGCGGGAAACATGGAGGTAAGCAGTCAGCTGGTAAGCCCGAAAAGGAACAACATCATACCGCCCTGTAGCATTAGTTTTAAAGACAAAATGCAGCAATACGTTCCTCTGGCTACATAATTTACAATCTCCATAAACGTATATAGGGCTAGGTTTTCAGAATGAGGCTATGTTGCATGTTTTCCTCAAAATGGGTTAGCAGTCACTGTGAGTTGTTTACATCTTTTAAAATGGTTCCATAAATTAACCTAGAAGACGGTAATCACAACAATAAAAGGTTTTACTTGCATACTTTCACAGATTTTTTTCAAATTAAAAGAAAAACTAATAGTACTAACTATAGTACAACTATAGTAAAAAAAATAATTCAAATTCAAGCTCATTCAAATTTCACCAACCTTTTTCAATAATTGGCAGTAAGACAACCCAGGCTCATTCTGAAAACGTATCACTATACACATTTCTGGAGAGAGCACCAAATACGTCCAGGAGGTACGTTTTTTGCAGTTTTTGTTTTCGTGAATCCACCAGAGGCCGCTGTGCACGCTTTATCAGATCTCTAATTTCTCTCGCGAGTGCCATTCACACCTGCTATTCTCCTGTAAATCCACCAGAGGCCGCTGTTGAGTGACTGACTGACTGACCTACCCTCCTACTTCCCTTAATCCAACCGACAGTGTTTAAAAAAGCAATCCAGTAAAAGAAAATCCCTTGCCTGGTTTTTACCACGTTTTCAGATTTTACCACATTCTCACCCTGTTTATTTTACTTTTTGATTTTGTTTTTTGTCTAACTCGATTCTGGAACCATTTTTCACCGGACTTGAACCCTGTCATTGTGGTCAACTTCTCTCTACATCTCAAGTCCCCCAATGTACATGGCGAGCCACTGGACAAACTGGTAAGGAGGTAAGCCGTCAGCTGGTTACTTATCTTTTTAGGTAATTGAATTACTGTTAATTATAATGTGTTGCCTTAAATACTGTAAAGGAATTCAGCAGTTTGGTAAAAATATAATATATTTCTATCAATACAATCATAAACATTCAAATCACTTATAAATGTATAATAAATGTAAATAATTTATTTATATATACAAGAATAATTATAAGGTGACATGGTGGCTCAGTGGTTAGCACTGTTGCCTCACAGCAAGAAGGTTCGAGCCCCGGCTGGGCCAGTTGGCATTTCTGTGTGGAGTTAGCGTGTTCTCCTTTTATTGGTGTGAATTTCCTCTGGGTGCTCCGGTTTCCCCCACAGTCTAAACACATGCGCTATAGGTGAGTTGGATAAACTAAATTGGCCATAGTGTATGAGTGTGTCTAGGTGTGTATGGGTCTTTCTCAGTACTAGGTTGCGGCTGGAAGGGCACTTTTACAGGTGCAGAAATACAATTATTATTCTTATTATTATCATTCTTCCTATTATTAAAAATAATAATTATTATTTATTGTTATTATTTATTATTATTATTATTATTATTATTATTATTATTATTATTATTATTATTATTATTATTATTATTATTATTATGTTGTGAATTACAGGCCATTTAATGGCTTTCTTGCATATGCAAAAAATAACAACATAATAATAATAATAATAATAATTATTATTATAATTTGAGTGGCGCAGTGGGTAGCACGTTCCCCTTACAGCAAGAAGGTCGCTGGTTCGAGCCTCAGCTGGGTCAGTGGGCATTTCTGTGTCGAGTTTGCATGTTCTCCCCGTATTCACGTGGGTTTCCTCCGGTTTCCCCCACAAGTCCAAACACATGTGCTATAGGTGAATTGGGTAAGCTAAATCGTCCTTAGTGTATGTGTGTATGTATGGATGTTTCCCGGTGATGGGCTGTGGCTGGAAGGGCATCTGCTGTGTAAAACTGGATATGCTGGATAAGTTGGCGGTTCGTTGTGGCGAGCCCAGATTAATAAAGGGACTTAGACAAAAAGAAAATGAATGAATAATAATTTGTTGTTAATTAAAGGCATTATTGCATATTCAATTATTATTATTATTATTATTATAGGCCAATTTAATGACATTCTTACATATGCAAACAACAACTATAATAATAATAATAATAATAATAATAATAATAATAATAATAGAACATGCAATAATGCCATTTATTGGTCATTAGCAACAGAATAATAATAATAATAATAATAATATTAATAATAATATTAATAATAATAATAATAATAATAATAATAATAACAAAAATAATAATATTAATAATAATAATAATAATAATAATAATAATAATTGAACATGCAATAATGCCATTAATTGGTAATTAGCAACAGAATAATAATAATAATAATAATAATAATAATAATAATAATAATAATAATAATAATAATAATAGAACATGCAATAATGCCATTTATTGGTCATTAGCAACAGAATAATAATAATAATAATAATAATAATAATAATAATATTAATAATAATAATAATCATAATAATAATAATAACAATAATAATAATATTAAAAATAATAATAATAATAATAATAATAATTGAACATGCAATAATGCCATTAATTGGTTATTAGCAACAGAATAATAATAATAATAATAATAATAATAATAATATTAATAATAATAATAATCATAATAATAATAATAACAATAATAATAATATTAAAAATAATAATAATAATAATAATAATAATTGAACATGCAATAATGCCATTAATTGGTTATTAGCAACAGAATAATAATAATAATAATAATAATAATAATAATAATAATAATAATAATAATAATAATAGAACATGCAATAATGCCATTAATTGGTTATTAGCAACAGAATAATAATAATAATAATAAAAAAAATAATAATAATAATAATAATGATAATAATAATAATAATAATAATAATAATAATAATAATAATAATAGAACATGCAATAATGCCATTAATTGGTCATTAGCGACAGAATAATAATAATAATAATAATATTAATAATATTAATAATAATAAATATAATATTAATAATATGTTGTTGTTGTTGCTGCTGCAGTGCATTTTTTTTATTTTAAGGCATACTTGCAAGTTATTGTTATTGTTGTTATTATTACGAATCCCATTTTCATGGCATCACTCCCAAGAGCACAGATATTTGTAGAGCACAGAAAACAAACTGATGGTAAATCAGAAATGCACTTCAAGTCTCTTTCTCCAAAAACACCACTAAAAATATACTGTATATCTGTATTTGATATTATTTCAGAGTCAGTGTAGACCCAGTGTTTGCCATTTAACAGTAAACATAATTTTCTTCATCCGACTGAGGTTAGAGTTTTTAAATGACCGTCGATGTGGATTGGAAGATGCGCGGCACGACGGGAATGCTGCTGAAGTATTAGCGTAAATAGCGCGCGACTTCAGAGAGCACGGCTTAATCACATTTAATTATGTTTCTCACAAAAAGTATTACATGTATCTCTTTAATTACTAAGAGGAAGTTCAGTTTTATCCTTGAATCAAGTATCTGGGCCAAGATTCATTAGCAGGCGCTGTCAATCAAGCGCTAAAACAATGCGTAATTAAAAAATCAATTTAGCAAAACGGAGGACAGACAGAATCAACAAAAGGGAAGTGGAGACACTATTAAAGCTGCGTTTGGGAGATTTCGCTGTTACTGGCAGCTGCTCCTCATATTTGCTCTTATTGTGAGCTTTTTTCCATCTTTTTGGAGCGGTTTAATGAGCTTGACCTTGTAGCTCAGGTTGTTGCGTGAACATCTCCTCATCTTCATGTAGGTTCAGGCGTGGGTCTGCTTTCACAATCACACATTGAATGACTAGTACTTGCTGTCACCTGGCACAGCATTTAGGCTTTCAGTAAATCTAAAGGTTATTTTAAAGGGTAGCTATGATGCAAAATGAACGACTGAGATTTTTGGAAGTCGACTTTTATGTTCGACGTTTTAGTTCGACGTCGACTAGTTGCTGGTGATGTCATCAATAAAACACAAGACGCAAATATTTTGCAACACACCACAATTTGCTTTGTATTTTCAGGAAATACATGCAGTTCGACAGCTCATAACGCCCAATTCACACGAGGCATCAGCTTCAATGCTTCCCATTCACTTTAAATGGGTGACGTCAGGCGTTGCCGAACTGCATTGTGGATCCATCGGCGCCGCTTCAGAGGTGTTGCTCGCTGCAGACGTTGGGACTTTCTCAACTTTTCAAGCGCCGACTGAAGCGTCAGCCAATCAGATCGCTGTATGCAAATACACCAGCTCAGGCAGTGGCCGATTGCTGACTAATTTCATTGGCTGACGCTGCTATGACGATCGCGTCAGCCCCAACTTCAGACACGCCCTCTGTCAAGCATTGACGCTGAAGCCCTACGTGAATGGGGCGTACCACGTTGCAAAAACAATCCAACATTACCAATTTTTTGTGGAAAACAAATGCATCGTCAACACTGTTCATTTTGTTAATAACGCAACATTAGCACGTGGACTAATTTTAGTGCGAAATAAATGCAGTCCACACATTGATCATGGTTTGTACTATTAAAATGTAACGGATGTATTTAGTGCAACAGTAATGCCTAAATCGTCAGCACACAAGACATCGATCACCTATTCATGGCAAGTTATTCCATAACTACATAACGCACGAAAGAACGAGGCGCCGACTCTCTCAGTGTCACCGACTCGGTCCCAGTCATTCCCCTCGCTGGCCAGCAGAGGTCACCATCCCCGGACTTTTAAGCATTACATCATCCATCTAAACTGATTGTGCACACACCTTGAACTGAATCTAGTTAACGACCCACGCTTCCTATATAAGCCACACTCAAACACCAGTTCATTGCGAAGTCTTGTTTAGCCCCGGCCAGCATTACTGAGCGTTCTTTCCTGTCTGATCTTCTGAGAATAACCCCGGACTGTTTCTGACTCTGAGTTGCCTTCTGCCTGCCCACGACCCTTGCTTTATACACGGACTCTGAACCACGCTGCCTGCCCTCGACCCAAGCCTGTCTAACGGATTCTGAACCACACCGCCTGCCACTGATCTATGCCTGGTAAATCACTCTGTGTCTGTCAGCCGCCAGCCCCAAGACCATTATTGATTACTGTTGATGTGTGTTCGCACTTTAGTGCGTATTGGATGTTTGTGTTTGACTGTGACTAATAAATACTGCATAATGGATCCCTCCGTGTCAGTCTCCTCGTTACACTCAGAGTCCTGCAGATTTTACCTATATGATACTTCAAGAGTCAGTTGCGTCGTGCCATGGCGCATTTGCTATTTACATGGCGGACTTTATAAGTGAAAAAACTGAACGCTTCACTAGCGAGAAAACCGTTAAACAGAGCATCTGCAGCGTGAGGGTAAAGAACAAGCCTTTACATTCACTTTCTCTTTCTCTCTTTGGTGGATAAGGAAACGCACTCCACAGAAGACATACATTAGCCTACTTAACTAATTTTGTTTGCTTCAAAACTATTTCTAAACTCAGTTCTAATTTTCAGCAAACGAATAAATGAACAATAATAATGACGTGTGTACAAAACACTGAGTTATATCCAAACACACGTCCTATGCCCCATATTAAGGCATGGAGGCAGTGGTTTTTACATTTAAAAATCTTCATGTAGGTGCTGTGTTGCTGAAGCTGGCAGAAGCGGCTCTGCTTTCATCAATCACACACTGGCCTTGCCTATTTCTTCTGCATTTCTGAGCTCCTAGACATTCTGTATCACTGTGTCCTTCAGAGTTTTCACTCAACACATGCCCTGTCGGTTATCCCACAGCTGTTGTTCTGGTGTTTGCATATGGACTGCCATTCAGTACGTTTACACAGACACCAATACTCTGATTTTAATTAGATTAAGATAATACTCCGACTAAGAGTGGACCATGAAAACAGATTTTTGGTTATCTTGAATTTTGAGGACATTCTTTGGTGTTAAATTTTTAGTAAATGTTCCCTAAAGGTTATTTTTAGGTTTTATTTTTACTAGTTCCTCCAGGATTTTGCTAGTCTAGTGGTTCTTAAGATAAAAACAATACAATAAATAAAAAGATGTGTGTACTTTCAGAGCAAAATAAAAGAAGTTTGAGAAAAGCTCTCAATTT